>NC_057812.1:260457296-260743500 GCF_018294505.1 Triticum aestivum | reverse complement strand
CTCCCGCCGCCGCCGCCACAGCCCCGCCACCCCATGCTGCCCCGCCGTCGCACCGTAGCCCCGCCGGAGCCGAGCCGAGGTAGCCGCCCCATAGCCCCGGTTTTCTAAAGAAAACCATTCGGTTTTATTAGAAAACCCTAGGTTTTATTTTTTTAGATCGGTTTATTTAGTTTTTTTCTCGGTTTATTTGCCCAACGAGCGTTCGCTCGTTCGTTCGTTCCAACGAACGCGTTCATCATTTAGTTATAGTTAATGAACGTCCGCTCGTTAAACTGTTCGTCGTTTTTCTTTTTCTCCGTTTTATCCGCGATTATTTCTGATCGCGATTTCTGATCCGATCTTAGTTTTTGTTTATCTTTTCGCTCGTTAGTCGGAATCAGGCGATTCAAGCACCTAGATCTTGGTCTCGAGATCCTCTTTCTGTTTAACCAACTTGAACAAGATTTTGGTACTGTAAAATTTGGCCTTAGTTCAGATTAGTAAACGGATCTTGTTTCTTTCACCGTTTGAGTTTCGTTGCTCCGTTTGATTTGATTCTTTTTGCAAACCGGAGTTCTTAAGTTGAACTTTCTGGTCAACCTCTTTTGTTTGAGTTTTTGCTTGTGCATCTTACTTGTTGCTTATGTATGTTATTGTTTGCTTGCGATAGAAGTCCCGGAGTGCGAAGCGTGCTACTACGAGTCCCTAGGTTTCGCGGATCGTCAGCAAGGCAAGTAACACATTGATCATACTCTTTTCATACCCAGTTTTTATGCATTAGTTCCAATCCTCAAACATTGCATGATTAGGATGCTATTAACTTGTGGGTTGGGAAGTAGTTATTGAGGTAGAACATATTGCCCTGTTATATTCAAACCCTTGGGAGTTACTTCTATGCGTTGCTTATTACTATGCTATGCTATGCTCGTAGACGTGGTCGGGTTTGAGTGAAATCCATGATAGTTGTGAGATTGTTAATTAATGGTTCAACTAAGGTGGCAACTTAAATTAACATCTGGGTGGATTGAGGCACCTGCGGAACCCAGTGTTGTCTGTATTTTTTTTGGAAATCCCGGGGTACCCGTGTGATCTTCCTATGGACCGCCACCCAGGCTCAAAGGGGACTGAGATGATTAATGCTAGAAACTTCCGTGTGCAGCCACAAGCTATTATGGGCTCTAGCATAGTTGAGTAAGTTATGTGAAGCTCTTTAAGAGGTAGATCAGCAAGTAGTGGGTTTTTGTAGGTTTGGTATGGTCTACCCGGAGTAGAGAGTTGATGTTTCTGAAAGACTGTGTCTCGGTCATCCGTTTCTCAAACACCATGCAGTGCGAGAAATCCAACGGAGGGGATCGAGTCTTGTGGGGAAAAGTGCGCAAACCTCTGCAGAGTATACAATCTAATCATGGTTAGCCGTGTCCCCGGTTATGGACAATCTTGAGTATCTAGTACTTGGGTTATCACATGTATCTCATCACTTTTAATTAATATTGTTGGGATGTTAATTACTTTAATTGGGATTGAGTTGGGGGTACCTTCTCAATGTTGTTCAACCACCATGATAGTTAAAAATAAAATCTATTCCTTTGTTGTAGGGAAAAATTGGCTTTTCGCAAAAACTATAACCATAGAGCTTTCCACCAGCCATATATGCATGTAGTGATAGCATTATTCTGTTCATGCTCTACTGTGTTATATTGCCAGCATATTACATGTGCTGACCCGTTTTCGGGCTGCAACGTATTATGTTGCAGAATTTTCAGACGAGGAGTAAGGTTCGTTAGGTCGTTGCCGTGCAGCTCAGCTATGCCGTTGGAGTTGATGGACTCACTTTATCTTCCAAGCCTTCCGATGTTATCGTATTAGATGGCCTTAAGCCATATTATTGTAATAAGTTCTCTCTTGAGATATTCGATGTAATAAGTGTGTGATTGCTACTCTGTTATAAATCCTTCGAGTACTGTGTGTGTCAGCATTACCGATCCAGGGATGACACTGAAGCATAGAGACTTGACCATCTGAGATCGGGTCGCTACAAGATGGTATCAGAGCACACGCTGAGTGTAGGACATGACCACTAGGATAAACCCTAGGTCACACTTCTCTACTCATTTCTGACTCCTCTCCACTTTCTACTCTTTAGGATGACGGAGATGAAGAACAAGTTTGCACAACCGGATGAAGACATACCTTTTGGATGCCACTTGAAGGAAGTCACTAGGTACTTGAACATTGGAATACCAAGCTTCACCGGGACGTACAACACCACCCTACCAGAAGAGGAGCGCTGGATGATTCAAGTACAAGTTCCAGGAAGAACGTTCTCGCCAACTTCTAAACCCATAGAGTGTTCTTTTGAAGCACCCACCTGGAGTCTTGGCAAGAGCATGGTATCCCACATTACCATGGGACGCATTGGAGAAGTATACAACAGGGAACTCAAGGACACTATCTACCAAATATGTGGGCACCGAGACGAGCAATGGGAAGTAATCAGTACCAAAAAGGATAGATCCATTGCAGCTTTCATCCAGGAGTTAAACCAGCACATACAACATCAGGAGAACCAGATGTGCGCGGACATGATGGACTTGAAGAAGGCGAAGACTAGGATCAACGAACTGGAGGAAGAACTCAAGTTTACACGCGATGGATATGAGGAGGAGATCAAGACAGTACTGGAGAAGAATGATGACCTAATTAAGAAGATTGGAGTGTTCATGGGAGGACCAGCACCGGCAGAAGAAGACGACGATCCCACTTGCCCGGTCAACTACATCATCATCGACGACACCGATTCCGATCCTAGTGATGATGACTTCGAAGACGAAGCTGGAGCAGACATCATGGAGTCTTCCACCGATCAAAATTTCTAGATGACCACCACATATTAGTAGTATTCCCCCATGTATTTAGTAGTAGTTGAGCACTTTTGCGATAGTTCTAGACCATTGTATGCCCTTGCTTGATTGATTGAGTGAAATATTTGTGTTTGTTTCATGTGCATATGGGTAGTGCTTTCTCATTAGACCCCTTTTTCTATTCTGATCTCTTCCATCTAAACCCATCAGATGCCTGCGAGACGTGACACCGGTTTTGCTTTCCCGCCGGAGCTCACCCAGTTGATCCAGCAGCAAAATGCGTTGATGCAATTGCTAGTTCAGAACCAGGGCAACAACAACAACAACAACAACCCGCCGCCAGTGGACAACCTAGCCTGTTTTCTAAGGTTACAGCCGCCGGTGTTTTCCAGTAGCACCGAGCCAATAGTTGTTGATGATTGGCTACACCGTATAGGAAGGGAGTTGACCACCGCAGGTTGCACAGATGCTGAAAGAGTGCGCTTTGCCGCACATCAATTGGATGGACCAGCAGCCTCATGGTGGGAGAATTAGACAGCTACCTTTCCTATAGCCAATATCACTTGGGACCAGTTTCAGCAAGCTTTCCACACAACCCATGTCTCAACAGGAGCTATGCAGATGAAGAAGTGGGAGTTCCACAACCTACGCCAGGGGAACCATACTGTGGCTCAGTACGTGGATGATTTTAGCAAGTTATCACGCTATGCCCCTGATGATGTGGCCACAGATGTCGCGAAGCAGGAGAAGTTTATGGTGAAGGAAATAAGCCCTAGAGGCAATAATAAAGTTATAATTTATTTCCTTATATCATGATAAATGTTTATTATTCATGCTAGAATTGTATTAACCGGAAACATAATACATGTGTGAATACATAGACAAACAGAGTGTCACTAGTATGCCTCTACTTGACTAGCTCGTTAATCGAAGATGGTTATGTTTCCTAACCATAAACAAAAGAGTTGTTATTTGATTAACGGGATCACATCATTAGGAGAATGATGTGATTGACATGACCCATTCCATTAGCTTAGCACCCGATCGTTTAGTATGTTGCTATTGCTTTCTTCATGACTTACACATGTTCCTATGACTATGAGATTATGCAACTCCCGTTTGTCGGAGGAACACTTTGTGTGTTACCAAACGTCACAACGTAACTGGGTGATTATAAAGGAGCTCTACAGGTGTCTCCAAAGGTACATGTTGGGTTGGCGTATTTCGAGATTAGGATTTGTCACTCCGATTGTCGGAGAGGTATCTCTGGGCCCTCTCGGTAATGCACATCACATAAGCCTTGCAAGCATTGCAACTAATGAGTTAGTTGTGAGATGATGTATTATGGAACGAGTAAAGAGACTTGCCGGTAACGAGATTGAACTAGGTATTAAGATACCGACGATCGAATCTCGGGCAAGTAACATACCGATGACAAAGGGAACAACGTATGTTGTTATGCGGTCTGACCGATAAAGATCTTCGTAGAATATGTGGGAGCCAATATGAGCATCCAGGTTCCGCTATTGGTTATTGACTGGAGACGTGTCTCGGTCATGTCTACATTGTTCTCGAACCCGTAGGGTCCACACGCTTAAGGTTTCAATGACAGTTATATTATGAGTTTATGAGTTTTGATGTACCGAAGGAGTTCGGAGTCCCGGATAAGATCGGGGACATGACGAGGAGTCTCGAAATGGTCGAGACGTAAAGATCGATATATTGGATGACTATATTCAGACACCGGAAAGGTTCCGAGTGATTCGGGTATTTTTCGGAATACCGGAGAGTTACGGGAATACGTATTGGGCCTTATTGGGCCATACGGGAAAGAAGAAAAAAGGCCTCAAGGGTGGCCACACCCCTCCCCTTGGTCTGGTCCGAATTGGACTAGGGAAGGGGGGCGCCCCCTTCCTTCCTTCTCCTTTTCCCTTCCTCTTTTCCTATTCCATATGGGAGGTGGAATCCTACTAGGACTAGGGAGTCCTAGTAGGACTCCACACTTGGCGCGCCCCCTCCTCCCTTGCTCCTTTATATACGGGGGCAGGGGGGCATCTCTAGATACAAGTTGATCCATGTGATCATATTCTTAGCCGTGTGCGGTGCCCCCCTTCCACCATAGTCCTCGATAATATTGTAGCGGTGCTTAGACGAAGCCCTGCGACAGTAGTACATCAAGATCGTCACCACGCCGTCGTGCTGACGGAACTCTTCCCCGACACTTTGCTGGATCGGAGTTCGGGGATCGTCATCGAGCTGAAGATGTGCTAGAACTCGGAGGTGCCGTAGTTTCGGTGCTTGATCGGTCGAGCCGTGAAGACGTACGACTACATCAACCAAGTTAACGCTTCCGTTGTCGATCTACAAGGGTACGTAGATCACACTCTCCCTCTCTCATTGCTATGCATCACCATGATCTTGCGTGTGCATAGGAATTTTTTTGAAATTACTACGAAACCCAACAGTGGTATCAGAGCCTAGGTTTTATATGTTGATGTTATATGCACGAGTAGAACACAAGTGAGTTGTGGACGATATAAGTCATACTGCTTACCAGCATGTCATACTTTGGTTCGGCGGTATTGTTGGACGAAGCGGCCCGGACCGACATTACGCGTACGCTTACGCGAGACCGGTTCTCCCGACGTGCTTTGCACAAAGGTGGCTAGCGGGTGACAGTTTCTCCAACTTTAGTTGAACCGAGTGTGGCTACGCCCGGTCCTTGCGAAGGTTAAAATAGCACCAACTTGACAAACTATCATTGTGGTTTTGATGCGTAGGTAAGATTGGTTGTTGCTTAAGCCCGTAGCAGCCACGTAAAACATGCAACAACAAAGTAGAGGACGTCTAACTTGTTTTTGCAGGGCATGTTGTGATGTGATATGGTCAAGACATGATGCTAAATTTTACTGTATGAGATGATCATGTTTTGTAACCGAGTTATCGTCAACTGGGAGGAGCCATATGGTTGTCGCTTTATTGTATGTAATGAAATCGCGCTGTAATGCTTTACTTTATCACTAAGTGGTAGCGATAGTCGTGGAAGCATAAGATTGGCGAGACGACAACGATGCTACGATGGAGATCAAGGTGTCGCGCCGGTGACGATGGTGATCATGACGGTGCTTCGAAGATGGAGATCACAAGCACAAGATGATGGTGGCCATATCATATCACTTATATTGATTGCATGTGATGTTTATCTTTTATGCATCTTATCTTGCTTTGATTTACGGTAGCATTATAAGATGATCTCTCACTAATTATCAAGAAGTGTTCTCCCTGAGTATGCACCGTTGCGAAAGTTCTTTGTGCTAAGACACCACGTGATGATCGGGTGTGATAGGCTCTACGTTCAAATACAACGGGTGCAAAACAGTTGCACACGCAGAATACTCAGGTTATACTTGACGAGCCAAGCATATACAGACATGGCCTCGGAACACGGAGACCGAAAGGTCGAGCGTGAATCATATAGCAGATATGATCAACATAGCAATGTTCACCAATGAAACTACTCCATCTCACGTGATGATCGGAGATGGTTTAGTTGATTTGGATCACGTAATCACTTAGAGGATTAGAGGGATGTCTATCTAAGTGGGAGTTCTTAAGTAATATGATTAATTAAACTTAAATTTATCATGAACTTAGTCCTGGTAGTATTTTGCAAATTATGTTGTAGATCAATAGCTCGCGTTGTTGCTTCCCTGTGTTTATTTTGATATGTTCCTAGAGAAAATTGTGTTGAAAGATGTTAGTAGCAATGATGCGGATTGGATCCGTGATCTGAGGTTTATCCTCATTGCTGCACAGAAGAATTATGTCCTTTATGCACCGCTAGGTGACGGACCTATTGCAGGAGCAGATGAAGATGTTATGAACGTTTGGCTAGCTCAATA
Organism: Triticum aestivum; assembly: GCF_018294505.1. Lineage (NCBI taxonomy): Eukaryota > Viridiplantae > Streptophyta > Magnoliopsida > Poales > Poaceae > Triticum > Triticum aestivum. Next base: position 260,736,758 of record NC_057812.1, on the reverse strand, counting down.
TGATGACTACTTGATAGTTTAGTGCACCATGCTTAATGGCTTAGAATCGGGACTTCAAAGACGTTTTGAACGTCATGGAGCATATGAGATGTTTCAGGAGTTGAAGTTAATATTTCAAGCAAATACCCGAGTTGAGATATATGAAGTCTCCAACAAGTTCTATAGCTAAAAGATGGAGGAGAATCGCTCAACTAGTGAGCATGTGCTCAGATTGTCTGAGTACTACAATCGCTTGAATCAAGTGGGGGTTAATCTTCCAGATAAGATAGTGATTGACAGAATTCTCTAGTCACCATCACCAAGTTAGTAGAACTTCGTGATGAACTATGATATGCAAGGGATAACGGAAACGATTCCCAAGCTCTTCGTAATGCGCAAATTGACGAAGGTAGAAATCGAGAAAAACATCAAGTGTTGATGGTAGACAAGACCACTAGTTTCAAGAAAAGGGCAGAGGGAAGAAGGGGAACTTCAAGAAGAACAGCAAGCAAGTTGCTGCTCAAGTGAAGAAGCCCAAGTCTGGTCATAAGCCTGAGACTAAGTGTTTCTACTGCAAAGGGACTGGTCACTGGAAGCGGAACTACCCCAAGTGATTGGCAGATAAGAAGGATGGCAAAGTGAACATAAGTATATTTGATATACATGTTATTGATGTGTACTTCACTAGTGTTTATAGCAACCCCTCAGTATTTGATACTAGTTCAGTTGCTAAGATTAGTAACTCGAAACGGGAGTTGCAGAATAAATAGAGACTAGTTAAGGGTGAAGTGACGATGTGTGTTGGAAGTGGTTCCAAGATTGATATGATCATCATCGCACACTCCCTATACTTTCGGGATTAGTGTTGAACCTGAATAAGTGTTATTTGGTATTTGTGTTAAGCATGAATATGATTGATCATGTTTATTGTAATACGGTTATTCATTTAAGTAAGAGAATAAATTGTTGTTCTGTTTACATGAATAAAACCTTATATGGTTACACACCCAAGGAAAATAGTTCGTTGGATCTCGATCGTAGTGATACACATAATCATATTATTGAAACCAAAAGATGCAAAGTTAATAATGATAGTGCAACTTATTTGTGGCACTGCCGTTTAGGTCATATTGGTGTAAAGCGCATGAAGAAACTCCATGCTAATGGGTTTTTGGAATCACTTGATTATGAATCAGTTGATGCTTGCGAACCATGCCTCATGGGCAAGATGACTAAAACGCCGTTCTCTGGAACTATGGAGCGAGCAACTTACTTATTGGAAATAATACATATTGATGTATGAGATCCGATGAGTGTTAAGGCTCGTGGCAGGTATCATTATTTTCTGACCTTCACAGATGATTTGAGCAGATATGGGTATATCTACTTAATAACACAAGTCTAAAATATTTGAAAAGTTCAAAGAATTTCAGAGTGAAGTGGAGAATCATCGTAACAAGAAAATAAAAGTTTCTACAATATGATCGCAGAGGTAAAATATTTGAGTTACGAGTCTGGCCTTCAGTTAAAACAATGTGAAATAGTTTCACTACTCACGCCACCTGGAACACCACAGCATAATGGTGTGTCCGAACATCATAACCTTACTTTATTAGATATGGTGCGATCTATGATGTCTCTTACCAATCTACCACTATCGTTTTGGGGTTATGCTTTAAAGATAGCTACATTCACGTTTAAAAGGGCACCATCTAAGTCCGTTGAGACGACACAATCTGAACTGTGGTTTGGCAAGAAACCAAAGTTGTCGTTTCTTAAAGTTTGGGATTGTGATGCTTATATGAAAAAGTTTCATCCTCATAAGCTCAAACCCAAATCGGAGAAATATGTCTTCATAGGATACCCAAAGGAGACTATTGGGTACACCTTCTATCACAGATCCGAAGGCAAGACATTCGTTGCTAAGAATGGATCCTTTCTAGAGAAGGAGTTTCTCTTGAAAGAAGTGAGTGGGAGGAAAGTAGAACTTGATAAGGTAATTGTACCTTCTCCCTTATTGAAAAGTAGTTCATCACAAGAAATATGTTCCTGTGACTACTACACCAATTAGTGAGGAAGACTAATGATGATGATCATGTAACTTCAGATCAAGTTAATACCGAATCTCGTAGGTAAACCAAAGTGAGATCCGCACCAAAGTGGTACGGTAATCCTGTTCTGGAAGTCATGTTACTAGACCATGACGAACTTGCGAACTATGAGGAAGCGATGATGAGCCTAGATTCCGCGAAATGGCTTGAGGCCATGAAATCTGAGATGAGATCCATGTATGAGAACAAAGTATGGACTTTGATTGACTTGCCCAATGATCGGTGAGCCATTGAGATTAAATGGATCTTCAAGAGGAAGACGGACGCTGATAGTAGTGTTACTATCTACAAAGCTAGAATTGTCGCAAAAAGGTTTTCGACAAGTTCAAGGTGTTGACTATGATGAGAGTTTCTCAGTCGTATCTATGCTTAAGTCTGTCCGAATCATGTTATCAATTACCGCATTTTATGAAATCCAGCAAATGGATGTCAAAACTGCATTCCTGAATGGATTTCTGGAAGAAGAGTTGTATATGATGCAGACGGAAGGTTTTGTCGATCCAAAAGGAGCTAACAAAGTGTGCAAGCTCCAGCGATCCATTTATGGACTGGTGCAAGCCTCTCGGAGTTGGAATGAACACTTTGATAGTATGATCAAAGCATATAGTTTTATATAGACTTGCGGTGAAGCCTGTATTTACAAGAAAGTGAGTGGGAGCACTACAGCATTTCTGGTAAGTATATGTGAATGACATATTGTTGATCGGAAAGAATGTAGAATTATTCTGCAAACCATAAAGGAGTGTTTCTAAAGAAGTTTTTCAAAGAAAGACCTCGGTGAAGCTGCTTACATATTAAGCATCAAAATCTATAGAGATAGATCAAGACGCTTGATAAGTTTTTTCAATGAGTACATACCTTGACAATATTTCGAAGTAGTTCAAAAATGGAACAGTCAAAGAAAGAGTTCTTGGCTGTGTTACAAGGTATGAAATTGAGTAAGACTCAAAGCCCGACCACGGCAGAAAATAGAAAGAGAATGAAAGTCATTCCCTATGCCTCAGCCATAGGTTCTATAAAGTATGCCATGATGTGTACCAGATCTATTGTATACCCTACACTGTGTTAAGCAAGGGAGTACAATAGTGATCTAAGAGTAGATCACTGTATGCCATGATGTGTACCAGATCTATTGTATACCCTACACTGTGTTAAGCAAGGGAGTACAATAGTGATCTAAGAGTAGATCACTGGACATTGGTCAAAATTATCCTTAGTGGAATAAAGAAATATTTCTCGATTATGGAGGTGACAAAAGGTTCGTCGTAAAAAGTTACGTCGATGCAAGTTTTGACACAGATCTGGATGATTCTAAGTCTCGATCTAGATACATATTGAAAGTGGGAGTAATTAGCTAGAGTAGCTCCGTGCAGAGCATTGTAGACATAGAATTCGCAAAATACTTACGGATATGTATGTGACAGACCCGTTGACTAAAATTATCTCACAAGCAAAACATGATCACACCTTAGTACTCTTTGGGTGTTAATCACATAAATGATGTGAACTAGATTATTGACTCTAGTAAACCCTTTGGGTATAGGTCACATGACGATGTGAACTATGGGTGTTAATCACATGGTGATGTGAACTCTTAGTGTTGAATCACATGGCAATGTGAACTAGATTATTGACTCTAGTGCAAGTGGGAGACTGAAGGAAATATGCCCTAGAGTCAATAATAAAGTTATTATTTATTTCCTTATATCATGATAAATGTTTATTATTCATGCTAAAATTGTATTAACCGGAAACATAATACATGTGTGAATACATAGACAAATAGAGTGTCACTAGTATGCTTCTACTTGACTAGCTCGTTAATCGAAGATGGTTATGTTTCCTAACCATAAACAAAAGAGTTGTTATTTGATTAACGGGATCACATCATTAGGAGAATGATGTGATTGACATGACCCATTCCATTAGCTTAGCACCCGATCGTTTAGTATGTTGCTATTGCTTTGTTCATGACTTATACATGTTCCTATGACTATGAGATTATGCAACTCCCGTTTGCCGGAGGAACACTTTGTGTGCTACCAAACGTCACAACGTAACTGGGTGATTATAAAGGAGCTCTACAGGTGTCTCCAAAGGTACATGTTGGGTTGGCGTATTTCGAGATTAGGATTTGTCACTCCGATTGTCGGAGAGGTATCTCTGGGCCCTCTCGGTAATGCACATCACATAAGCCTTGCAAGCATTGCAACTAATGAGTTAGTTGTGAGATGATATATTACGGAACGAGTAAAGAGACTTGCCGGTAACGAGATTGAACTAGGTATTAAGATACCGACGATCGAATCTCGGGCAAGTAACATACCGATGACAAAGGGAACAACGTATGTTGTTATGCGGTCTGACCGATAAAGATCTTCGTAGAATATGTGGGAGCCAATATGAGCATCCAGGTTTCGCTATTGGTTATTGACTGGAGACATGTCTCGGTCATGTCTACATTGTTCTCGAACCCGTAGGGTCCGCACGCTTAAGGTTTCAATGACAGTTATATTATGAGTTTATGAGTTTTGATGTACCGAAGGAGTTCGGAGTCCCGGATGAGATCGAGGACATGACGAGGAGTCTCGAAATGGTCGAGACGTAAAGATCGATATATTGGACGACTATATTCGGACATCGGAAAGGTTCGAGTGATTCGGGTATTTTTTGGAGTACCGGAGAGTTACGGGAATACGTATTGGGCCTTATTGGGCCATACGGGAAAGAAGAAAAAGGGCCTCAAGGGTGGCCGCACCCCTCCCCTTGGTTTGGTCCGAATTGGACTAGGGAAGGGGGGCGCCCCCTTCCTTCCTTCTCCTTTTCCCTTCCTCTTTTCCTATTCCATATGGGAGGTGGAATCCTACTAGGACTAGGGAGTCCTAGTAGGACTCCACACTTGGCGCGCCCCCTCCTAGGGCCGGCCTCCTCCTCCCTTGCTCCTTTATATACGGGGGCAGGGGGGCACCTCTAGATACAAGTTGATCCACGTGATCATATTCTTAGCCGTGTGCGGTGCCCCCCTTCCACCATAGTCCTCGATAATATTGTAGCGGTGCTTAGACGAAGCCCTGGGATAGTAGTACATCAAGATCGTCACCATGCCGTCGTGCTGACGGAACTCTTCCCCGACGCTTTGCTGGATCGGAGTCCGGGGATCGTCATCGAGCTGAACGTGTGCTAGAACTCGGAGGTGCCATAGTTTCGGTGCTTGATCGGTCGGCCGTGAAGATGTACGACTACATCAACCAAGTTAACGCTTCCGTTGTCAATCTACAAGGGTACGTAGATCACACTCTCCCCCTCTCGTTGCTATGCATCACCATGATCTTGCGTGTGCGTAGGAAATTTTTTGAAATTACTACGAAACCCAACATATGGAAGGGTTGAATGATGAGATGAGCATGCAGTTGATGGTAGCAACCTTCAACAACTACCAGGAGTTGGTAGATAAGCCTCTTATGATTGAAGGGAAGCAGCAGCAGATTGAGAGCCGCAAGAGGAAGGATGGACAAGGGAAATATAACTCAGGAGCTCAGCAGAAGCCTCACGTAACCCCGAACTCGGGAGGACTTGTTCATAACCATGGAGGTCACAACCACACTGGAGGAGTTTCGCATAACCACAATGGTGCTAAGAATGGGAATGGGAACGGAACTAACAACAATCAGAACCGCCCCAACCCATCCACACCCGCCAAAAGAGACCTAAGTCAAGTTACTTGCTTTAAGTGCGGGAAGACAGGGCACTATGCCAATGATTGCCCTGAAGGAAGGAATGGAAACGGAAATGGGAGCGCTGGGAAAAAGCCTAATCCATTCAACAAGGGACAAGTGAACCACGTTAACGTGGAGGAGGTTGAAGAGCAGCCGGACGCGGTAATAGGTAAGTTTTTGGTTAAGTCATTTACCGCTCTTGTTCTTTTCGATACTGGTGCATCACATTCATACATATCAAGGGGATTCGTGGATAAGTTTAAACTACCAACCCAAACCCTTAGGACCCCTTTTTTAGTGAGTTCACCCGGAGCAGAGTATATGGCTAGCCGATGGTGCGACCAGATACCCTTAACCATTGGTACACATGTTTTTCCGTCCGACCTAATTATCTTGGAGTCACAAGGATTGGATGTGATATTGGGTATGGACTGGATGTCAAAGTATGGAGGAAGCATTGACTGTGCTAGTAAGTCGATTTATCACACCACCCCGGAGGAAAAACAGATTAAGTATGTATCTAGGCATGTGCCTAGGAGGAGCCAAGTGAATGCCCTTATGGGAGTTGTTCAGGAAGAAGTGCCTGTAGTGAAGGATTACCCGGATGTTTTTCCAGAGGAGTTACTAGGTATGCCACCGGATAGAGACATAGAGTTTTTGATAGAGCTATTGCCAGGTACAGGGCCAATATCCAAGAGACCCTATCGGATGCCCACATGATCTGGAGGAAATTAAGAAACAGATCAAGGAGTTATTGGAGAAAGGATACATTCGAAGAAGTTCATCACCTTGGGGAGCCCCCGTGCTTTTGGTTGAGAAGAAGGATAAACCCCTAAGGATGGTTGTTGATTATCGAGCCTTGAATGAAGTAACGATTAAGAACAAGTACCCACTACCGATGATCAACGATCTATTCGATCAGTTACAAGGAGCTAAGGTGTTTTCAAAGATCGATTTGCGATCGGGGTACCATCATTTGAAAATACGAGAGAAGGATATACCAAAGACAACATTCACAACGCGGTATGGGTTATACGAGTACACGGTCATGTCATTTGGACTGACTAATGCCCCTGCCTATTTTAGTGAGCATGATGAACAAGGTGTTCATGGAGTATTTGGACAAGTTTATTGTGGTGTTTATTGATGATATTATGGTATGCTTGAAGAACAAAGAGGAGCGCAAGGAGCATTTGCGCTTAGTTCTCGAGAAACTCAGGGAACACCGGTTGTATGCAAAGTTTAGCAAATGCGAGTTTTGGTTGAAGGAAGTCGGGTTCCTTGGACATGTTATATCGGGAGAAGGTATAGCAGTAGACCCCAACAAAGTTTTGTCGGTCACTGAATGGTTGGCACCCACCTCAGTTAGCGAGATCTGCAGCTTTCTTGGACTCGCAGGATACTACCAGAGATTCATTGAGAACTTTTCCAAGATTGCGAAGCCAATGACTGAACTACTGAAGAAGGATACTAAGTTTAAATGGACAGAATATTGCGAGGCAAGTTTCCAGGAGTTGAAGAAACGTTTGACTACAGCCCCAGTGCTAACACTCCCAGATATACATAAGGAGTTCCAAGTGTATTGCGATGCCTCTCGCTTAGGACTTGGTTGTGTGCTTATGCAGGACGGAAGAGTTGTTTCGTATGCCTCACATCAACTAAAACCTCATGAGTTGAACTATGCCATGCATGATTTGGAGTTAGCTGCCGTAGTGCATGCATTGAAGACCTGGAGACATTACCTTATTGGAAACCGTTGTGATGTGTACACGGATCATAAGAGTTTGAAGTACATTTTCACTCAGAAGGAGCTGAACCTTAGACAGAGGAGATGGTTGGAGCTTATAAAAGATTACGACATGAAGCTACACTATCATCCAGGAAAGGCCAATGTCGTAGCAGACGCTTTGAGCCGGAAGAGTTATGCTAATAGCCTTGAAAGTAAGGGACTGCCGAAGGAGTTAGCAGAGGATATCATGGAAGTTCGATTAGAGATAGTTCCTAGAGGATTCGTTGCAACAATGGAGGTCCAGTCCACATTGCTGGACAAGATTCGGGAAGCCCGGAAGGATGACAAGGAAATTGCCGAGATAAAGGAGAAGATGGGCAAAGGAAAGGCCAAAGGTTTTCGTGAGGATGAGCACGATACCCTATGGTTTGAGGACCGAGTATATGTGCTCAACAACCAGGAGATCAGGAAGTTAATACTTCAAGAGGCTCATGACTCACCCTACTCGATACATCCCGGAAACACCAAGATGTATTTGGATTTGAAGGAACATTTTTGGTGGACTGGTATGAAGAAGGATATTGCCGAGTATGTAGCCGTATGTGATGTATGTCAGAGAGTGAAGGCAGAGCATCAGAAGCCAGCAGGACTGTTACAGCCTATGACGATACCCGAATGGAAGTGGGATAAACTTGGCATGGACTTTATCACCGGATTGCCCCAGACCAAAGCAGGATATGATTCAATATGGGTAGTAGTTGATCGCTTGACCAAAGTGGCTCACTTCACCCCAGTGAAAACCACTTATACAAGTGCGAAGTTGGCCAAGATATACATGTCCCGGATCGTATGTCTGCATGGAGTTCCGAGGACCATCGTATCAGATAGAGGAACACAGTTTACTTCAAAATTTTGGCATCAGTTACACCAAACTTTGGAAACGAGATTGGAGTTCAGTACAGTGTTTCACCCGCAGACAGATGGACAGACCGAGAGAGTCAACCAAATTTTGGAGGACATGTTGAGAGCATGTGCGCTAGATTATGGATCTAATTGGGATAAAAATTTGCCTTACGCAGAGTTCTCGTACAACAATAGTTACCAAGCCAGTTTGAAGATGGCACTGTTTGAAGCTCTGTATGGACGCAGGTGCAGAACACTATTGATGTGGGATGAGGTAGGAGACCGACAGTTGTTTGGACCAGACTTGATCAAGGAGTCTGAGGAGAAGGTTAAATTGATTCATGATAGACTAAAGATTGCTCAGTCCAGGCAGAAGAGTTACGCAGACTCGAAATGCAAGGAGGTAACCTATGAAATTGGAGACAGAGTATATCTGCGAGTATCTCCCTTGCGAGGAGTGAAACAATTTGGAGTTAAGGGAAAGTTAGCTCCGAGAGTTGTAGGACAGTATTGTGTTTTGGAACGGATGGGAGAAGTTGCCTACAAGCTGGAATTACCTGAGGGATTGTCAGGAGTTCATGATGTGTTTCACGTCTCACAGTTGAAGAAGTGTCATGCTGAGATGGCCAATATACCGTTAAGAGATACAGTACCCTTGGAGGCGATTCACTTGGACAGTGATTTGACTTACGAGGAGAGGCCAGTTAAGATTCTTGAGTTTGCCAGCATAGTCACCCGCAGTAAGGTTATCAAGTTTTGCAAAGTTCAATGGAGCCACCATACCGAGGATGAAGCCACCTGGGAACGAGAGGATGATCTCCGCAAAGACCACCCACACCTATTTTCTAGCCAACCCGAATCTCGAGGGCGAGATTCATCTTAAGGGGGGTAGGTTTGTAACATCCCAAATTTTCAATTTGGAATGTTATACATAGGTCATTCATGCATATCATATTTTATTGCATTTTGTTTCCGCAAATCCTCGAAATCCTAAGCAACTCAAGGACCCACGGAGATAGTTGAGGACTTCCCGGTTTTCATATTTGATTTTATCAAATAATGAAACGAGGATTTTGATTTTAATTATTTTTCTCTCCGAAAATATTTCCTATTAAAATACATGAGACGAGATAATATGACTTCTGCAAAATAATTGAAATACTGGAGGAAAAATATTAAAATCATTTATTTGATTATTTGATTTTATTCAGATTTTATTTGCATTAGAAAAATTGCATGTTTTCAAAATTGCATTTTAGGGCCAAGAAAATGTTCATCCCGTCCTAAATATTTTATTTAGACGGTGAAAATTTGTTTTGGAATTTTTAGATTTTTATTTATTTTTCTAGGATTTTATTTCTGTCGGCGAAATTATTTAAAAAAAAGTTTCCCGCGCCCGACTGGGCCTAGGGCCCAGCCGAGCCAGGCCGGCCCGAGCCGCCGCCTCCTCCCGCGCGCGCCACCGCCGCCGACCCGGACTCCAAGTCCGAGCCGAACTCCTCGTCGCCGCCGCTACCTTGCCCCCTCCCCCAAGCAGCCGCCGCCCCCCTCCCCTTTAAATATCGCCGCCGCCCCCTTGGAGCCCAAGTCGCCGCCGCCGCAGCCCCTCGCCCCGCCGCCTGCAGCCGCCCGCGCCGCTGCCGCCGCAGCCCCGCCACCCCACGTCGCCCCGTCGTCGCACCGGAACCCTGCCGGAGCCGAGCCGAGGAAGCCGCCCCGCTGCCCTGCCGCCCCGGTTTTCTAAAGAAAACCGTTCGGTTTTTTAGAAAATCCTAGGTTTTATTTTTTTAGATCGGTTTATTTAGTTTTTTCTCGGTTTATTTGCCCAACGAGCGTTCGCTCGTTCGTTCGTTCCAACGAACGCGTTCATCGTTTAGTTACAGTTAACGAACGTCCGCTCGTTAAACTGTTCATCGTTTTTTTCTCCGTTTTATTCGCGATTATTTCTGATCGCGATTTCTGATCCGATCTTAGTTTCTGTTTATCTTTTTGCTCGTTAGTCGGAATCAGGCGATTCAAGCGCCTAGATCTTGGTCAAGTAACATGACCTCCAGAACAGGATTACTGTACCACTCTGGTGCGGATCTTACTATAGTTGACCTACGCAGTTCGGTAGTAGCTTGATCTGAAGTTACATGATCATCATCATTAGCTTCCTCACTAATTGGTGTAGGAGTCACAGAAACAGATTTTTGTGATGAACTACTTTCTAGTAAGGTAGCAGGTACATTTACCTCATCAAGTTCTACTTTTCTCCCACTCACTTCTTTCGAGAGTATCTCCTTCTCTAGAAAGAATCCATTCTTAGAAGGTGTACCCAACATTTTGGGTATCCTATGAAGACGCACTTCTTCGATTTGGGTTCAAGCTTATCATGTTGAAACATTTTCACATAAGCATCGTAACCCCAAACTTTAAGAAATGACAACTTTGGTTTCTTGCCAAACCACAGTTCATAAGGTGTCATCTCAAGGATTTAGATGGTGCCATATTTAACGTGAATGCATCTGTCTCCAATGCATAACCCCAAAACGATAGTGGTAGATTGGTAAGAAACATCATAGATCACACCATATCTAATAAAGTACGGTTACGATGTTCGGACACACCGTTATGTTGTGGTGTTTCCGATGGCGTGAGTTTGTGAAACTATTCCACATTGTTTTAAATGAAGGCCAAACTTGTAACTCAAATATTCGCCTCCATGATCAGATCGTAGAAATTTTATTTTCTTGTTACGATGATTCTCCACTTTACTCTGAAATACTTTGAACTTTTTCAAATGTTTCAGACTTGTGTTTCATTAAGTAGATATACCCATATCTGCTCAAATCATCTGTGAAGGTCAGAAAATAACGATACCCGCCGCGAGCCTCAACACTTATTGGATTGCATACATCGGCATGTATTCTTTCCAACAAGTATGTTGCTCGCTCCATTGCTCCGAAGAACGGAGTCTTAGTCATCTTGCCCAAGAGGCATGGTTCGCAAGTATCAAGTGATTCATAATCAAGTGAATCCAAAATCCCATTAGCATGGAGTTTCTTCATGCGCTTTACACCAATATGACCTAAATGACAGTGCCACAAATAAGTTGCACTATCATTATTAACTTTGCATTTTTGGCTTCAATATTATGAATATGTGTATTACTATGATCTAGATCTAACAAACCATTTTTATTGGGTGTATGACCATAGAAGGTTTTATTCATGTAAACAGAACAACAATTATTCTCTAACTTAAATGAATAACTGTATTGCAATAAACATGATCAAATCATATTCATGCTCAACGCAAACACCAAATAACACTTATTTAGGTTCAACACTAATCTCGAAAGTATAGGGAGTGTGCGATGATGATCATATCAATCTTGGAACTACTTCCAACACACATCGTCACCTCGCCCTTAACTAGTTTCTGTTCATTCTGCAACTCCCGTTTCGAGTTACTACTCTTAGCAACCGAACTAGTATCAAATACCGAGGGATTGCTATAAACACTAGTAACGTACACATCAATAACATGTATATCAAATATAGCTTGTTCACTTTGCCATCCTTCTTATCTGCCAAATACTTGGGGTAGTTCCGCTTCCAGTGACGAGTCCCTTTGCAGTAGAAGCACTTAGTCTCAGGCTTAGGTCCAGACTTGGGCTTCTTCACTTGAGCAGCAACTTACTTGCCGTTCTTCTTGAAGTTCCCCTTCTTCCCTTTGCCCATTTTCTTGAAACTAGTGGTCTTGTCAACCATCAACACTTGATGTTTTTTCTTGATTTCCACCTTCGCCGATTTTAGCATCGCGAAGAGCTTGGGAATTGCTTTCGTCATCCCTTGCATATTATAGTTCATCATGAAGTTCTAGTAACTTGGTGATAGTGACTAGAGAACTTTGTCAATTACTATCTCATTTGGAAGATTAACTCCCACTTGATTCAAGCAATTGTAGTACCCAGACAATCGGAGTAGATGCTCACTGGTTGAGCTATTCTCCTCCATCTTGTAGGCAAAGTACTGTCAGAGGTCTCATACCTCTCGACACGGGCATGAGTATGAAATACCAATTTCAACTCTTGGAACATCTTACAAGCTCCGTGGCATTCAAAACATTTTTTAAGTCCCGGTTCTAAGCCGTAAAGCATGGTGCACTAAACTATCAAGTAATCATCATACTGAGCTTTGTCAAATGTTCATAACGTCTGCATCTGCTCCTGCAATAGGTCTGTCACCTAGCAGTGCATCAAGGACATAATTCTTCTATGCAGCAATGAGGATAATCCTCAGATCACGGATCCAATCTGCACCATTGCTACTAACATCTTTCAACTTAGTTTTCTCTAGGAACACATCAAAAATAAAACAGGGGAGCTAAACGCGAGCTATTGATCTACAACATAGATATGCTACTACTACCAGGACTAAATTCATGATAAATTTAAAGTTCAATTAATAATATTACTTAAGAACTCCCACTTAGATAGACATCCCTCTAGTCATCTAAATGATCACGTGATCCAAATCAACTAAAACATGTCCGATCATTATGTGAGATGGAGTAGTTTTCAATGGTGAACATCACTATGTTGATCATATCTACTATATGATTCACGCTCGACCTTTCGGTCTCCAGTGTTCCGAGACCATATCTGCATATGCTAGGCTCTTCAAGTTTAACCTGAGTATTCCGCGTGTGCAAAATTGTCTTGCACCCGTTGTATTTGAACGTAAAGCTTATCACACCCGATCATCACATGGTGTCTCAACACAAAGAACTTTCTCAACGGTGCATACTCAGGGAGAACACTTGTACCTTGAAATTTAGTGAGGGATCATCTTATAATGCTACCATTGATCTAAGCAAAATAAGATGCATAAAAGATAAATATCACATGCAATCAATATAAGTGATATGATATGGCCATCATCATCTTGTGCTTGTGATCTCCTGTCAGGACCCCGACTCGATGTCACATCGTTCTAGCTTGTAACACCTCATATCACTTTGCGGCCTCACGCACGGTATCCCCACGGGTGTCGCCTTACCTTTGCCCGGGACCGTTTGCGCCTTTTGGCTCACGTATATGATAGTGTCGCTAGCATCCATATGATAAGGAGCCCGGGCTGACATGACTAGTCGTAAACCCAAAGTGGCACAGGCTTACAGGGACAGGCATCCATGACCCAACAACGAACGTGTCGGTCATCAGCAAGTGGGTCCGGGCTGTAGCACTGGGCTAGCAGGACTCCGGTAAACCGGGCTGTAGCGGGCTAATAGGACTCCGGTACTCAATGCGTGACATTTCCCCGAAGGGACAGACACAGGAACGAAGAAGGACACATGCCGGCCAGCCTAAGTGTTCCAGAGCAGTAGCAAGCTACCATGGCTCAGTGGTAACACTAGGAGACATTTCCCGGTAAGAGAGGCTACTAAGGATAAACAACTAGATAGTCAGATCCCACACATACCAAGCATTTCAATCATACACACAATATGCTCGATATGTGCAAACACAACAAGGCATCACAACATGACTCTATGACACAAGTACTTTATTTAAGGCTCAGAGAGCCATACATAACATACACAAAGGTACGGGTCACACGACCCAGCATTCAAGTCATACAGTCATACAAACCAGCAGCGGAAGTAACTTGTCTGAGTACAGACAACTAGAAAAATAAAAGAGGCTTGGAAAGCCTAGCTATACTACGTGGTCCTTCACAAGCTCAGGATCACCACCTGGGCCTTAGCCTACTCATTGATGTCAACGTCTACGTAGAACCCATCAGAAGGGGTTGCAGCGTCTTCTGTAAAAATGTAAATTATAGCAACATGAGTACAAAGGTACTCAGCAAGACTTACATCAGATCCTACATACATGCATATTATCAAGAAGGGTTGGTGGAGTTGTTGCAGCAAGCCAGCTTTGACTCTTGGCTAGGCTAACCTACGAGACTCCAACTTGAAATGGTTTTGCGCACACGAGTCCACTACTCACCACTTCAATACACTACCGAGGATCCACCTCCGTCTCCCTGCGGAAGAGCCATCCTCGGCACTCACACTTATCTTGAGGCTTTTAGTAGTTTCCGTTTACTTGTCTATGAACTGTATAGGCAACCAAGTAGTCCTTTACCGCGGACGCGGCTATTCGAATAGATCATGATAACCCTGCAGGGGTGTACTTCTTCATACATGTTTCCACCACTTAGCGTCTGCACACGACATGTGCTCGGCAGACTTCAAGCGAAAGCCGACGTGGGTGTAGACCACGACCTACCTAAACACCTAAGCCTCTAGTCCAGGTTTATCGCCTATCCAGGTTCCATCCGCAGGGAGTCCGGCCGAGGTTTCCCATACGGCCCCGAACGATGTGAACAGGGTTCCCGAGATACCTAACGGGTATTCGGTACACCCGGCCACGTACCTACCGCATCACAGCCCACCCCTACGGTCAGCGCTGTCCACGGCCTCCAGTAGGCTACAAACACCAGAAACTACTTGCAACTCCTGGACAGAGAGCTAGGGTGAATAAGAAGTCGAGCGGGGTCATATTTCAGGGCCCAATGCATGGTAGTAGCTGTATCTTAAATCACACATACAGATCTCAGTGCTTAAGGTCGGCTTCAATGAAACAACCCACCATGTACTCCTACATGGCCTCTCATCGATACCTTTACCAAATCGTGTTCACCACACCACTCTCATTACCGACATAATCATTTCACTCTAGCCCATCACCCAGATGAACCAGACCTGACACGACTCTAAGCATAGCAGGCATAGCAAGGTAGGAACAACACATACATATGGCTCAATCAACTCCTACACATGCTAGTGGGTTTCATCTAGTTACTGTGGCAATGACAGGTCATGCAGAGGAAGTGGGTTCAACTATCGTAGCACACAGCAGTTTGAAACGCGTTGTCTTAATGCAGTAAAAGAGAGCAGGAGCGAGAACATGGGATTGTATCGATATGATCAAATGGTTGGTTGCTTGCCTGATGGTTCGATGCACTGATACGGTTCTTCGTTAGGGTAATCACGGTACTCCTCGGAGGCAGAACCTGCCGCAAAGAACACCGATACACAACCATCACCAAACAATGTGCAACAATATGATGCATGCATGAAACATAGCAATATGAGTGTGTTGGGCTAATGCAACTAAGACCAGAAGGGTTTGAACCAATTTGAATCAAAGATTCAAATTTCAAACTCAAACATGGCCCTTTAAAGTGTTTTTCCTTGTTCTGCATTAAACATCAGGTTAACTTGTTTAATCATGCATGAAAATAGTACAGATGGATAGATTGGATTTTTCTGATCATTTTTCATATATAATTTGTCTGATTTGGAGTTACAGAATAAAAGTTATGAATTTTTGAAGTTTAAACTATATTCTGGAATTTCCTATATTAGATTAATCCAGAAAATCAATTATTGCGTCAGCCTGACGTCAGTGTGACGTCAGCAGGTCAACGGAACACGTCCGGGTCAAACCTGACAGTGGGTCCCGCGTGTCAGGGTGATTAATTTAATTAAAGTTTAAATAAAACTAAACCTGTTTAATTAACAGGGCTGGGCCCCACCTGTCATTGACTCAGGGGAGTCAACCAGGGCCCACCCGTGGTCAAACCCGGGTCGGCTGCACCGGCGTTTAGCCGCCGGCGAGCCCGACGCGGCGGCGGAAGTGGTTTTGGCTGTTTCGGCCACCAAATGGGTCGCGGAGACCACCGGAGTGGAGCTGAGGACGAGCCGCAGCTCTTGGTGGAGTCCGTTGGGGTCGGGGTGGCCGGAGTTGGCGCCGGCGACGACTTTGGCGGCCACCGGGGTTCGGCCGAAGACGAACTTGACGCTAGAGGGGTCGGTGAGGCGCGGGGAGTAGCTAGCTAGGTGCTACGTGACACGGTGAGCATGATGGACACCGTGGAGTGGTCGGAGGGTGACCGGGAGCACGTCGGCGACGAGCTCCACGGCGGTGGGTGCGGTTGAGCTCCGGGAGGTCGCTACACAGCTCGGGAGCAAGAAAAGGAGGGGGGAAGATGGCTAAGCTCACAGTGAGTGCGACGAAGCCCTTGGTGCGGCCGGGGATGGACCGGAGCGACGGCAGCGTTGAAGGGGATCTCCGGCGACGGCGGTTCGGGCGAGGTCGTTGCGGTGGACTCGGGCGTTGCGAGCGCTCGGGGCTCGGCTTGCTCGATGGAGTGGACAGCGGCGGAGCTCCTGGACACGATGAGAGGACGCACGGGCGGCGGGGAGCACGGCTACGACGAAGGCACGGCGATGGTGGCGTCGGTCATGGCAGGGGAGCGCGAGGGGGAGGAGCTGGAGAGGAGAGGGGGTGTCTGGGGGGTTCGGGGGAGCGAGGGAGGCCGATCCACGACGTCACCGGGCGAGGGGAGCGGCGAGGCGGCGAGCAGGTGCGTGGCGCGCGCTGCGGTCGCCGTCGGGCACCTGCCTGCCTGCCTGGCCGGCAAGCAGCTCGCTGGAGCGGCGCTGGGCTGGGCCGGCAGGTGGGCCGGGAGCAGGCGTCAGGTAAGTTTTTCCATTTTCTTTCTGTTTTCTGTTTTTTTAATACTTCTGCAACTTTGTTGAATTAAATAAAATACTTAGGCAACTCCTAAAATCACCAAACTACTCCTGGTCCATAGTTGGATTATTTCCAACATGAAACATTTTAGTTTGGAGATATTTGAGCATTTAAATATTTTATATAATTTTAAATGCCCAAATTCAATTATTTATGATTTAATTCAAAAACCCTAAGATGGCCTAGGAAAATGTGCATCACTTTTGGCAGAGGTTCTGAGCCAAGACAAAAATGATGGGCATTTTAGAAGGGCATTTCAGGTTCATTGAAAAAGTTTTTAGTAAACCCTAATTGGTTTCAGAGGGGACTGGGGGTTCTGTCATCCCCATTTCAGGTTTCTGATGAAAGAATAAACATGATGCAACACTCTAATGCATGAACTAGCTAGGGTGTGACAACTCACCCCCACTCAAAAGAATCTCGTCCCGAGATTTGGGTTCCTCCGGAAAGAAGGCAGGATACTCAAGTCGAAGACGATCCTCCCTTTCCCAAGTTGCTTCATCCTCAGAATGGTGCGACCATTGTACTTTGAGAAACTTGATGTTATGACGTCGAGTGGTACGCTCGGCCTGATCGAGGATACGAATGGGGTACTCTCGATATGTAAGATTATCTTGGAGATCAAGCGTTTCGTGGTCCACTCCACGGATAGGATCCGAGAAGCAACGCCTGAGTTGAGAAACGTGGAAGACATCGTGGACTCTGGAGAGGTGCGGAGGTAGTTCCAACTGGTAGGCAACTTCTCCTCGTTTAGCGAGAATGCGAAAAGGTCCAATGTAACGAGGAGCCAATTTGCCTTTGATACCGAAACGATGGGTTCCCTTCAGAGGGGTAACCCGAAGGTAAGCCTTCTCGTCAACCTCGAAAGTCATAGCCTTATGTTTTCGCTCATATTGACTCTTTTGACGAGATTGGGCTGTTTTCAACTTTTCACGAATGATGCGAACTTGCTCTTCTGCTTCCTGAATCATATCCGGGCCAAAGAATTGTCTTTCCCCGGTCTCTGACCAGTTAAGGGGTGTTCGACACCGTCGTCCATAGAGGACTTCAAAAGGGGCTTTACCCAAGCTAGACTGATAGCTGTTGTTGTAAGCGAATTCGGCAAATGGAAGGCACTTCTCCCAATCCATTCCGAATGAGATAACAGAGGCTCGAAGCATGTCTTCTAGGATCTGGTTGACGCGTTCCACTTGACCACTCGACTGAGGGTGGAAAGCGGTGCTAAAGGAGAGACGGGTTCCCATAGCATTTTGGAAACTTTCCCAAAATCGAGAGGTGAAAAGACTTCCTCGATCCGAGTTAATTTCCAAAGGAACACCATGGAGAGACACTATCCGGGAGATGTATAAGTCTGCCAATTGACTAGCGGTTATACTCTCACGAACAGGTAAGAAATGGGCTACTTTGGAAAGACGATCGACAACGACGAAGATAGCATTATTCCCTCTCTTGGTCCTGGGAAAATCGGTAATGAAATCCATACCAATTTTATCCCATTTCCATTCAGGAATAGCTAAGGGTTGAAGGGTGCCAGCAGGCCGTTGATGCTCTGCTTTTACACGACGACAGACGTCGCAATTAGCAATATACTGAGCAATTTCTCTCTTCATCCTAGTCCACCAGAACCTCTGGCGTAGGTCCTGATACATCTTGGTACTACCGGGATGAATGGTGAGAGGGGATTCATGAGCCTCCTTAAGGATTAACTGCCGTAGATGCTGGTTCTTGGGAACCACTAGACGGTTCTCAAAGTACACAACACCATGATCATTTGTGGAGAAACAACTAACACCTCCGCTAGCAATGTTCTCCTTGATTTTAGATATTCCCTTATCTCGCTTTTGGGCAGCGATGATTTGATCCGTAAGGGTAGGTTTCGCTACCAAGGTGGAAAGAAATCCTTGAGGAACAATGTGAAGGTTAAGCTTCCGAAATTCCTCATGGAGAAGCGGTTGACTTTGTTGTAACATCAGGTTGTTACAATAAGATTTACGACTTAGCGCATCAGCCATGACATTGGCTTTCCCTGGGGTGTAAGTTATTCCTAAGTCGAAATCTGTGATCAACTCGACCCAACGTCTTTGCCTGAGATTCAAATCCGGTTGGGTGAAGATGTACTTCAGACTTTGGTGATCAGTGAATATTTCGCAGCGATTACCAAGGAGGTAATGTCGCCAGGTTTTAAGTGCATAGACTACGGCTGCAAGCTCTAGATCATGAGTAGGATAATTCTCCTCATGTGGGTGCAATTGCCGTGAGGCGTAAGCAATTACGTGTCGATCTTGCATGAGAATGCAACCTAGTCCTTGTCGCGAGGCGTCGCAGTAGATAACAAAGTCCTTAGAGAAATCTGGCGGTACCAGTACGGGAGCAGAAGTCAGGCGTCTTTTCAGTTCCTGAAAGCTGTGCTCACATTGTGGAGTCCATTCGAACTTTTTATCTTTCTTGAGGAGTTCGGTTAGAGGTTTAGCAACTTTGGAGAAGTTTTCGACAAAGCGACGACAATAGCTCGCTAAGCCCAAAAAACTCCGAACTTGCTTGACCGATTCAGGTGGAGTCCAATTAAGGACGGCTTGAACTCGCTCAGGGTTAACAGCAATACCTTTACCAGATATTACATGACCCAGATAGGTCACTTCTGACAACCAAAATTCACATTTAGAAAACTTGGCATAAAGGCGATGCTCTCGAAGTTTCTTCAACACTAGCCTTAGATGTTCGGCATGTTCTTCCTCGTTCTTGGAGTAGATGAGTATATCATCGAGGTAAACCACGACGAATTTATCCAAATACTCCATGAAGATTGAGTTCATTAACCGAGAAAAGGTGGCTGGAGCGTTGGTTAATCCGAAGGACATAACGGTGTACTCGTATTGGCCATAACGAGTAACAAAGGCCGTTTTAGGGATGTCCCCGTTTCTGATTTTGATTTGATGGTAGCCCAACCTCAAATCCATTTTGGAGAAGACTGAGGATCCAGCGAGCTGATCATACAGGTCGTTGATCCTGGGGAGCGGATATTTGTTCTTGATTGTGACCAAATTGACAGGTCGATAATCTACAACCATCCGGTCCGTACCATCCTTCTTCTTGACGAAGAGGACGGGGCAAGCCCACGGAGATGAACTAGGTCGGATGAAACCCTTTTTCAAGGACTCATCGAGTTGTTTCTTAAGCTCGGCTAGTTCTAGGGGTGCCATCTTATAAGGTCTTCTAGCAATCGGAACGGTTCCTGGAATGAGGTCTATTACGAACTCAACATCCCTGTCAGGTGGAACACCTGGCAATTCCTCTGGGAAGACATCCGGAAAGTCACGGACTATCGGAACGTCCTCAAGGTCTGGCAAAGGGCTGGCGTTAAGAGAATATAATTGTCGCTCGGCTAACCGGGTCAAGACATTGACTATCTTGCCCGAAGGATGAGTGAGTTGAACAGTCCTAGAGAAGCAATCAATTTTGGCATGATGAGCTGACATCCAGTCCATACCCAAAATGATATTAATATCTGAAAATTTGAGAGCTATCAAAGATGCAAGGAAAACAAGTCTGTCGACTTGGATTTCATTTCCATAACTTACCCTGGAGGTCTGCCATCTAGAACCGGGAGTAGAAATTTCCATAGTGGATGGCATGTCACAGAATGCGGTGTTATGCAAACGAGCATAGTTCTCGGATATAAATGAATGAGAGGCTCCTGTATCGAAAAGAACAGATGCCGGGTGGCAATTAACAAGGAGCGTACCGAGAACGACGTTGGGATCCTCTTGAGCTTCTTCGGCAGAGATACAGTTGACATGGCCACGTGTAACGGTGGCCGGCTTGGCGTGGAACACTTTCCCTGTCGGCTTGCCACGGCCAACAGCTTTAGCAGATTGGTTGGGGTTGGTCTGGGGACACTCACGCATATAGTGGCCAGATTCCCCACACTTGAAACAAGTCACGGAACTGGTGCGTGGAGGAGCACTGTTGGTTGGACCACCATAGGGCTTGGCTGGTGCAGACTGTTGAACGGGGCGAGGCGCCTGGAAGGATGGCCTCGGCGTGAACCTGGGTGGCAGGGCAGTGTTGGGCACCCACACGCGGCGCTTCTGAGGACCAGCACCGGATGAGGAACCCATGTCACGGCCATGCTTGCGTGTTGCGTCATAATCAGTCTGACCAGTCTCAGCACTGATGGCCTTGTTAACAAGTTTCTGAAAAGATGTGCACTCATGCAGACGGAGGTCGCGGCGAAGCTCAGGACTAAGTCCCTTACGGAACCTTGCTTGCTTCTTGGCATCAGTAGAAACTTCCTCAGTTGCATATCGTGCGAGGTTACCGAATTCCCTGCTGTAAACATCCACAGAGAGTCGGCCCTGAGTGAAACTGCAAAATTCCTCACGTTTACGGTCCATGAGACCCTCCGGAATGTGATGTTCACGGAAAGCCTCGCTGAATTCAGCCCAAGTAGTGACATGGCCCGCTGGGCGCATAGCTCCATAATTCTCCCACCATAGACTGGCGGGGCCTTCAAGATGATATGCAGCAAAGGTGACCTTGTCAGCCTCAGCTACTAGCGCGGAACGCAGCTTGTGAGAGATACTGCGAAGCCAGTCATCAGCGTCGAGAGGCTCGACGGAGTGGTGGAACGTGGGTGGATGTAACTTGATGAAATCACTGAGTGACACCACGTTAGTCCTCTGATGGTGTGCTTGTTTCTTTCGGCTTCCGTCATAACCTCGGCTAGGGAAGGAGGATGAGGCAGATTTGCATTCCTGACTTCACTGCCTTCGGCCTGCTCTTGAGGAGCAGGGTTAGTGCGCGTGTTGACCATCCTAGGTAAACAAGACAATGATTTAGTCAGAATGATAAAATTCCGACATAGGATACAGAATGTAAGGAATAACTCGGAATGCAAGATGATCATCCGTATGACATGGTAGATACAGAAACTGCTTCTTTATTCCATCGTCATACACACCATACAGGGTTTAGTACAAGACCAAACAAGGTACTATTACGGTGAAAAGAGGATTACATCTCATCGGAGGCATTCCAAGCTCCTATACATTATTTTTCTACACCTCCGGAAGGCGATACAAACTAGGTCATATCCCACGAGTCACGCAGGACGATAGACGACACAGCTAACACGAACTAGTGATACTACCACTAACTCAGACCGATCCGTAGTAGTCCTCGTAGAAGTCACCTCCATAGCCTGGAAGCTCAACATGATCATCCGGGAACAGACGATCTCGCGGAGCTTGTGGACCATAGGGGCTAGGATGAGGTCTTGGACCAACAGACGGTGGCCTGCGGGGACCGCGAGGTGGGGTGATGCCTCCTACATCACGCCAACCCATCACGTCTGGCAGAGCAGATCTCACAGGATAGAGATCGCGCATATCCGAATATCCAGCTTGCACCGCCGGTGCAAACCGAGTCAATGTGGCCCAGTGGTCAGCACGGGTATTGAAGAGCTCTAACCTCAAGGCCCGATTTTCACGGTCCTTATCCTCGAGCATCTCAGCAGTAGTGCGAGTCCGTGAATCCTCCTGAGTGGGGTCAGCATAGATAGCCTGGAGATACCCTTGTGCTCCCGGAAGTGATCCTGGCATATACCGGAAATCAGAGTCCCGAAATAGGCCAGACCTGACTCGCATGATGGTCATCATAGAGTAGGCGGCGTCCTGCACAGCCATCTCAATAGTAACCCCGAGTCCATAGGAGCAGTGAAGGGGCTCGGTGGACCCAGGATAAGATGGAAATATCCTGACAGTGCAGAGATACTGGCTTTGATTAAAGTCTCGGAATTGCTCTTCGACCGTGTACTCAGGATACCAACGGTATCCAGCCTCAGTCATTACCCTGACCAACATGGCAGTATGGCCGGGTACATCTAGGCATCGAGTCAGGCGAACCACTTGATTGAGGTCGCGAGTGGCCATCTGAAAGCACAATCATAATGCAAAGGCATTAGAATTTCTAGCAAAATTTCGGCAGCATAACAGCTGTAAATGCTCAAGAAGGATTTTGAGACATTTGACAAAGGATTTCATACACACTCAACATCATCATATCAAGGTTCTGAGTCCATCCTAACAACATAATGTGGTAGTAGAACTGAACTAGGCTTGTATCCATCAAACCTATAAGGTACTACTGATTAGTAACACGTGAACCTGATAGAGAGAATAGATCCTAATTCCTTAACCCCCGGTGGAAGAATAGACTGACTCAGATCAGAATGTCATAAGATAAAGGAGTAAAAAGAGCCTTACGTTCCACCCACAAACAATTCCCCTACATATAACTAAAGAATTTCTAGACTCAACATCGACCAGTTTGGCTTGGAGAACCTACAGGCAGTCCGGCTCTGATGCCAACGCTGTCAGGACCCCGACTCGATGTCACATCGATCTAGCTTGTAACACCTCATATCACTTTGCGGCCTCACGCACGGTATCCCCACGGGTGTCGCCTTACCTTTGCCCGGGACCGTTTGCGCCTTTTGGCTCACGTATATGATAGTGTCGCTAGCATCCATATGATAAGGAGCCCGGGCTGACATGACTAGTCGTAAACCCAAAGTGGCACAGGCTTACAGGGACAGGCATCCATGACCCAGCAACGAACGTGTCGGTCATCAGCAAGTGGGTCCGGGCTGTAGCACTGGGCTAGCAGGACTCCGGTAAACCGGGCTGTAGCGGGCTAACAGGACTCCGGTACTCAATGCGTGACATTTCCCCGAAGGGACAGACACAGGAACGAAGAAGGACACATGCCGGCCAGCCTAAGTGTTCCAGAGCAGTAGCAAGCTACCATGGCTCAGTGGTAACACTAGGAGACATTTCCCGGTAAGAGAGGCTACTAAGGATAAACAACTAGATAGTCAGATCCCACACATACCAAGCATTTCAATCATACACACAATATGCTCGATATGTGCAAACACAACAAGGCATCACAACATGACTCTATGACACAAGTACTTTATTTAAGGCTCAGAGAGCCATACATAACATACACAAAGGTACGGGTCACACGACCCAGCATTCAAGTCATACAGTCATACAAACCAGCAGCGGAAGTAACTTGTCTGAGTACAGACAACTAGAAAAATAAAAGAGGCTTGGAAAGCCTAGCTATACTACGTGGTCCTTCACAAGCTCAGGATCACCACCTGGGCCTTAGCCTACTCATTGATGTCAACGTCTACGTAGAACCCATCAGAAGGGGTTGCAGCGTCTTCTGTAAAAATGTAAATTATAGCAACATGAGTACAAAGGTACTCAGCAAGACTTACATCAGATCCTACATACATGCATATTATCAAGAAGGGTTGGTGGAGTTATTGCAGCAAGCCAGCTTTGACTCTTGGCTAGGCTAACCTACGAGACTCCAACTTGAAATGGTTTTGCGCACACGAGTCCACTACTCACCACTTCAATACACTACCGAGGATCCACCTCCGTCTCCCTGCGGAAGAGCCATCCTCGGCACTCACACTTATCTTGAGGCTTTTAGTAGTTTCCGTTTACTTGTCTATGAACTGTATAGGCAACCAAGTAGTCCTTTACCGCGGACGCGGCTATTCGAATAGATCATGATAACCCTGCAGGGGTGTACTTCTTCATACATGTTTCCACCACTTAGCGTCTGCACACGACATGTGCTCGGCAGACTTCAAGCGAAAGCCGACGTGGGTGTAGACCACGACCTACCTAAACACCTAAGCCTCTAGTCCAGGTTTATCGCCTATCCAGGTTCCATCCGCAGGGAGTCCGGCCGAGGTTTCCCATACGGCCCCGAACGATGTGAACAGGGTTCCCGAGATACCTAACGGGTATTCGGTACACCCGGCCACGTACCTACCGCATCACAGCCCACCCCTACGGTCAGCGCTGTCCACGGCCTCCAGTAGGCTACAAACACCAGAAACTACTTGCAACTCCTGGACAGAGAGCTAGGGTGAATAAGAAGTCGAGCGGGGTCATATTTCAGGGCCCAATGCATGGTAGTAGCTGTATCTTAAATCACACATACAGATCTCAGTGCTTAAGGTCGGCTTCAATGAAACAACCCACCATGTACTCCTACATGGCCTCTCATCGATACCTTTACCAAATCGTGTTCACCACACCACTCTCATTACCGACATAATCATTTCACTCTAGCCCATCACCCAGATGAACCAGACCTGACACGACTCTAAGCATAGCAGGCATAGCAAGGTAGGAACAACACATACATATGGCTCAATCAACTCCTACACATGCTAGTGGGTTTCATCTAGTTACTGTGGCAATGACAGGTCATGCAGAGGAAGTGGGTTCAACTATCGTAGCACACAGCAGTTTGAAACGCGTTGTCTTAATGCAGTAAAAGAGAGCAGGAGCGAGAACATGGGATTGTATCGATATGATCAAATGGTTGGTTGCTTGCCTGATGGTTCGATGCACTGATACGGTTCTTCGTTAGGGTAATCACGGTACTCCTCGGAGGCAGAACCTGCCGCAAAGAACACCGATACACAACCATCACCAAACAATGTGCAACAATATGATGCATGCATGAAACATAGCAATATGAGTGTGTTGGGCTAATGCAACTAAGACCAGAAGGGTTTGAACCAATTTGAATCAAAGATTCAAATTTCAAACTCAAACATGGCCCTTTAAAGTGTTTTTCCTTGTTCTGCATTAAACATCAGGTCAACTTGTTTAATCATGCATGAAAATAGTACAGATGGATAGATTGGATTTTTCTGATCATTTTTCATATATAATTTGTCTGATTTGGAGTTACAGAATAAAAGTTATGAATTTTTGAAGTTTAAACTATATTCTGGAATTTCCTATATTAGATTAATCCAGAAAATCAATTATTGCGTCAGCCTGACGTCAGTGTGACGTCAGCAGGTCAACGGGACACGTCCGGGTCAAACCTGACAGTGGGTCCCTCCTGTCAGGGTGATTAATTTAATTAAAGTTTAAATAAAACTAAACCTGTTTAATTAACAGGGCTGGGCCCCACCTGTCATTGACTCAGGGGAGTCAACCAGGGCCCACCCGTGGTCAAACCCGGGTCGGCTGCACCGGCGTTTAGCCGCCGGCGAGCCCGACGCGGCGGCGGAAGTGGTTTTGGCTGTTTCGGCCACCAAATGGGTCGCGGAGACCACCGGAGTGGAGCTGAGGACGAGCCGCAGCTCTTGGTGGAGTCCGTTGGGGTCGGGGTGGCCGGAGTTGGCGCCGGCGACGACTTTGGCGGCCACCGGGGTTCGGCCGAAGACGAACTTGACGCTAGAGGGGTCGGTGAGGCGCGGGGAGTAGCTAGCTAGGTGCTACGTGACACGGTGAGCATGATGGACACCGTGGAGTGGTCGGAGGGTGACCGGGAGCACGTCGGCGACGAGCTCCACGGCGGTGGGTGCGGTTGAGCTCCGGGAGGTCGCTACACAGCTCGGGAGCAAGAAAAGGAGGGGGGAAGATGGCTAAGCTCACAGTGAGTGCGACGAAGCCCTTGGTGCGGCCGGGGATGGACCGGAGCGACGGCGGCGTTGAAGGGGATCTCCGGCGACGGCGGTTCGGGCGAGGTCGTTGCGGTGGACTCGGGCGTTGCGAGCGCTCGGGGCTCGGCTTGCTCGATGGAGTGGACAGCGGCGGAGCTCCTGGACACGATGAGAGGACGCACGGGCGGCGGGGAGCACGGCTACGACGAAGGCACGGCGATGGTGGCGTCGGTCATGGCAGGGGAGCACGAGGGGGAGGAGCTGGAGAGGAGAGGGGGTGTCTGGGGGTTCGGGGGAGCGAGGGAGGCCGATCCACGACGTCACCGGGCGAGGGGAGCGGCGAGGCGGCGAGCAGGTGCGTGGCGCGCGCTGCGGTCGCCGTCGGGCACCTGCCTGCCTGCCTGGCCGGCAAGCAGCTCGCTGGAGCGGCGCTGGGCTGGGCCGGCAGGTGGGCCGGGAGCAGGCGTCAGGTAAGTTTTTCCATTTTCTTTCTGTTTTCTGTTTTTTAATACTTCTGCAACTTTGTTGAATTAAATAAAATACTTAGGCAACTCCTAAAATCACCAAACTACTCCTGGTCCATAGTTGGATTATTTCCAACATGAAACATTTTAGTTTGGAGATATTTGAGCATTTAAATATTTTATATAATTTTAAATGCTCAAATTCAATTATTTATGATTTAATTCAAAAACCCTAAGATGGCCTAGGAAAATGTGCATCACTTTTGGCAGAGGTTCTGAGCCAAGACAAAAATGATGGGCATTTTAGAAGGGCATTTCAGGTTCATTGAAAAAGTTTTTAGTAAACCCTAATTGGTTTCAGAGGGGACTGGGGGTTCTGTCATCCCCATTTCAGGTTTCTGATGAAAGAATAAACATGATGCAACACTCTAATGCATGAACTAGCTAGGGTGTGACATCTCCATCTCCGAAGCACCGTCCTGATCACCATCGTCACTGGCGCGACACCTTGGTCTTCATCGTAGCATCGTTGTCGTCTCACGAAATATTGCTTCTACGACTATCGCTGCCGCTTAGTGATAAAGTAAAGCAATTATAGGGTGATTGCATTGCATACAATAAAGCGACAACCATATGGCTCCTGCCAGTTGCCGATAACTCGGTTACAAAACATGATCATCTCATACAATAAAATATAGCATCATGTCTTGACCATATCACATCACAACATGCCCTGCAAAAACAAGTTAGACGTCCTCTACTTTGTTGTTGCAAGTTTTACGTGGCTGCTACGGGCTGAGCAAGAACCGTTCTTACCTATGCATCAAAACCAGAACTATAGTTCGTCAAGTTAGTGTTGTTTTAACCTTCTCAAGGACCGGGCGTAGCCACACTCGGTTCAACTAAAGTTGGAGAAACTGACACCCGCCAGCCGCCTATGTGCAAAGCATGTCGGTAGAACCAGTCTCGTGTAAGGGTACGCGTAATGTCAGTCCGGGCCGCTTCATCCAACAATACCGGCGAACCAAAGTATGGCATGCTGGTAACCAGTATGACTTGTATCGCCCACAACTCACTTGTGTTCTACTCGTGCATATAACATCTACGCATTAATCTGACTCGGATGCCACTGTAGGGTAACGTAGTAATTTCAAAAAAATTCCTACGCACACGCAAGATTATGGTGATGCATAGCAACGAGAGGGGAGAGTGTAATCTACGTACCCTCGTAGACCGTAAGCGGAAGCATTTATCAACGCGGTTGATGTAGTCGTACACCTTCATGATCCGTCCCGATCAAGTACCGAACATACGGCACCTTCGCGTTCAACACACGTTCAGCTTGATGACGTCCTCGCCTTGTTGATCCAGCAAGAGGGGTGAAGTAGTAGATGAGTTCTGGCAGCACGACGGCGTGGTGACGGTGTTGGTGAACAACAATCTCCGCGGGGTTTCTCCTAAGCACTACGAAAACTATGACGGAGGATAAACTAGAGGGGACGGGGTTGCCGGCACACGGCTTGGTGTTTCTCGATCTGTATTTGGTGCTAGCCCTGCCCCTCTATTTATATGTTGAGCCCTGGGGTCGAAACTCGGAGCAAAAGCCTCCTCAAAGTCGGTTTTACCCGAAAGGCAAGAGTTCCACTCGGACTCTAGGACCAAACGCCACAATCCTTCGCATCCGGCCCAGACACCATGGGCATCGGCATCTGGCCCAGGGCCAGATGTCAGGGTCTCCGGCGTTTGGCCCCCTGGCCTCCGCAAAACTCATTTTGCACCAACTTATAGCCCCGTGGGCCTGACCCCTTGGCCTAACCATATCATCCAATATATGAATCTTTACCTCCAGACTATTCCTGAGCTCCTCGTCATGTCCGTGATCTCATCCGGGAGTCCGAACAACATTCGGTCACCAACATACATAACTCATATAATACTACATCGTCAATGAACGTTTAAGCGTGCGGACCCTACGGGTTCGAGGACTATGTAGACATGACCGAGACACCTCTCTGGTCAATAACCAATAGCCGAACCTGGATGCCCATATTGGCTCCTACATATTCTACGAAGATCTTTATCGGTCGAACCGCATAACAACATACGTTGTTCCCTTTGTCATCGGTATGTTACTTGCCCGAGGTTCGATCGTCGGTATCTCAATACCTAGTTCAATCTCGTTACCGACAAGTCTCTTTACTCATTCCGTAATACATCATCCCGCAACTAACTCATTAGTTACAATGCTTGCAAGGCTTATAGTGATGTGTATTATAGTGATGTGTATTAACAAGTACCTTCGAAGACACCTGTAGAGCACCTTTATAATCACCCAGTTATGTTGTGACGTTTGGTAGCACACAAAGTGTTCCTCCGGTAAACGGGAGTTGCATAATCTCATAGTCATAGGAACATGTATAAGTCATGAAGAAAGCAATAGCAACATACTAAACGATCAAGTGGTAAACTAACAGAATGGGTCAAGTCAATCACATCATTCTCCTAATGACGTGATCCCGTTAATCAAATGACAACTCATGTCTATGGCTAGGAAACATAACCATCTTTGATCAACGAGCTAGTCAAGTAGAGGCATACTAGTGACACTCTGTTTGTCTATGTATTCACACATGTACTAAGTTTCCGGTTAATACAATTCTAGCATGAATAATAAACATTTATCATGAAATAAGGAAATAAATAATAACTTTATTATTGCCTCTAGGGCATATTTCCTTCACTACGTGACCAATTAGGCTCCTAAGTCGCTATGCTCAGGAGTCCCCCTTGACGTGCAAACAAACTCTATACCTTTGCCCTCGCCGAGGCTCGGCTCGGGAGGGGCGTGCGACGACCAGGTCCGGGAGACCTGGCTGGGTGGCGTACACTTGGGCGTGACCCGAGCATAGCCCTCGTGCCCAGCCCCCTCGCGCGGCTCTCCCGGGTGGAGGCGTTGCGGTGAGGCCGGATGCTGAGCTCTGGGGCACCCTGAAGTTGGTACGACCGCGAAGCCGCCCTCAGTTGTTTATCACCAGCGCGGAGCATAGTGCTTCCGCTTGTGCACGGGCATAGCCGCTCCTCGGCAGTGTCGACGGCTAGCACGGAGCATGGTGCTTCCACTTGTCCGTGGGAGGGGGCCCCCTCTGAGGAGAGCCCCCGGGGCATGTACCGCCCCGCGCTGACACGTGGCTTGCACGGCAGGGCTCGACGAGGTGTATCTGGGCACTTGTGAGCCAGCGCGAGACTCACGAGGCCCTACCTCAAGGCGGGTTGCGCCTGGTTGTGACGTCCGGATAATTAAGCTACAGTAATTCTCTGTTAATGATGCCACGTCACTTCGATTACTATCGCTAATCTCGTGTTAGTTCGAAACCTATTCAAATTCAGATTTAAAGTATAGGCAAACAACAAAAGTTTTTAAACAATAAAACTAAAATGTTCTAGAGGTACCAGATGATGCATAAATAATTATGGTGGAGAAACCAAACTTTGATATAAAGTTTAAAGGCTCTAAATTAATTAAAAAATGGCTAAAAATAAATATTTAAATGCCTTCTAAATTTATAGAAGTGCAAAATATTTCA
This sequence comes from Triticum aestivum, assembly GCF_018294505.1. NCBI lineage: Eukaryota > Viridiplantae > Streptophyta > Magnoliopsida > Poales > Poaceae > Triticum > Triticum aestivum. The sequence goes on along the minus strand of NC_057812.1, from coordinate 260,706,183 downwards.
TTTAGGTACCAAACTTTTTGTGACCGTGTCTCATTTTGCCACTCTAAATATGGAGCCAGTTTAATATTTTGTAAAACTATTTTACTAACAAAAATAAAAGAAAACAGTACAGGAAAAATAAATAAAAAGAAGAGGTATAAACAAAAACAAAACAACAAAAAAAGGAAGAAAGACCCCCCCCCACGCTGGGCCTCAGCCCAGCTGGCCATCCAACCGGGCCGGCCCACCTAACCCCTCCATAACCCCCCCACCGACGGAAACCCTAGCCCGGTCCACCCCCACTGCTCCTGCACGATCCCCACTCCTCCCCCACGTCTCTCTCCCCCTCGTCTCGATCTAGATTGGGGCCGCACCCGATCCCGACGCAGGCGTCCATCCCCGACCGTGCCCTCGCCGCCCGGTGCACGCGCCGCCGCCTGGACCTCGCCGGCCTCCCCGCCGGACCGCACGCCTTCCTCGTCCTCCTCCCCGACGTGCATCACCAAGCCTCGCCGCCACGTTCCCCTGCATCGCAAGTGAAGCCCAGCCTCTCCTCCGCTCTTCCCCTGCTCCGTGCCCGCCCCCGGCCTCCTCTCCCCTGCTTCTGCTCCCGCATCGCCGAACGCGCCGCACCGCGCACGCGCCCCGCCCACGCCTCGGGGCCGCGCTCTGGCCGCACCCACGCCGCAGCTCGACGTGCTCCGCCTCCCCCCCCCCCGCTGTGGCCTCGCCTCCTATCGCTCTCGCCCGCGTCCGTGCCTCTGGCCCGTGCTCACCCTACCCTCGCGCGCTCGTCAGCTCGCACCTGCCGCGGCCCGCACCGCTGCAGCCTCCCCTGCTGCCTCCGCCGCCCGCCGGCGCCTGCAGACAGCCGCACCCGGCCAACCCCGCGGTGCCCCGCCCGCGCGTGCTCGTCCTCTTGCAGCCTGCCGCTGCCTGTGCCCCGCCTCTGCCTCTGGCCCCGCGGGCCATCGACGCGCCTGCGGCCAACTCCGGCGCCCACCCCGGGCTCTCCCCTTCCCGCTCACTGCTGGCCCTGTCGCGCCGTGCCCACCGCGCCTTGGTGGCCTCGCCTCGCCTCGCCTCCCCGGTCGGGTTCGGCCCCGCATGGGTGCGCCCGTAACCGCGCCATTGGCGCCCGCACACCCGCAATGGCCCTGGGCCACTGACCGAATGGGCCCAGCCCCAAAATGATTTTTTTGAAGGATTAGAAAGATTAATTAAATAATTAACGAATTAATTAAATTAACTTAATTAATTTAACTTAATTAACCAGTGTTAGAATAATCTAATTAGCTAACTAATCTAACTAATCTGTTAGTTAGATAGGCAGTCAATGACGAACGGGTCCCACCTGCCAAGTTTGACCCAGTCAACCTTTGGTCCTGCTGACATCATGCTGATGTCATGCTGACATCATGCTGACGTCACGCTGACATCATAACTGCAATTTCTAAATTAATTTAATTATGCTAATTTCTAGAAAATGATTTAAAATCTTTAAAAATTAATATAAAATAATCAGTAGCTCAGATGAAAATACTTTCTACATGAAAGTTGCTCAGAACGACGAGATGAACCCGGATACGCAGCCCGTTCGTCCGCCACGCATCCCTAGCATAGAGAACATGCAACTTTCCCCTCTGGTTCACCGGTCCAAAAACGCGAAACACCGGGGATACTTCCCCGGATGTTTCCCCCCTTCGCCGGTATCACCTATCCATGCGTTAGAATCACCTCTAGCATCGAGTTGTCATGTTATGTTTTGATTGCTCTGTTATTTATTGTGTTCCCCCTCCGTTACTTTTCTGGTAGACCCCGACGCCGCTGCTACTCAGTACGACTACGGAGTTGACGACCCCTCTCTCTTGCCAGAGCAACCAGGCAAGCCCCCCCTTTGATCACCAGATATCGCCTACTCTTCTCTATACTGCTTGCATTAGAGTAGTGTAGCATGTTACCGCTTTCCGTTAATCCTATCCTGATGCATAGCCTGTCATTATTGCTATAACTATTGATACCTTATCTGCAATCCTAAATGCTTAGTATAGGATGCTAGATTATCATCAGTGGCCCTACACTCTTGTCCGTCTGCCATGCTATACTACTGGGACGTGATCACCTCGGGAGGTGATCATGGGCATATACTATATACTTTACACTGTTACATTACCAGTGATACTGTTTGGAGATGGGGGCTAAAGGGGCAGGTGGCTCCATCCAGGTAGTGGTGGGCCTGAGTTCCCGACGGCCCCTGACTGTTACTTTGAGGCGGAGCGGCAGGGCAGGTTGAGAGCCACCTAGGAGAGAGGTGGACTTGGCCCTGGTCGGCGTTCACGGATACTTAACACGCTTAACGAGATCTTGGTATTTGATCCGAGTCTGGCTACTGGCCTATACGCACTAACCATCTACACGGGGACAGTTATGGGCACTCGACGTCATGGTATCAGCCGAAGCCGTCGTGACGTCAGCGACCGAGCGTCGCGCGCCGGGTTGGACCGCATAACGCAACTTCCTTTGTAATGGAGGTTGCTAGGTCTGCTCACCGGCCGCGTACGCAACGTGTAGGTGTGCAATGGGCGATGGGCCCAGACCCCTGCGCCATAGGATTTAGACTGGCGTGCTGACCTCTCTATTGTGCCTAGGTAGGGCTACGACGTGTTGATCTTCCGAGGCCGGGCATGACCCAGGAAAGTGTGTCCGGCCAAATGGGATCGAGCGTGTTGGGTTATGTGGTGCACCCCTGCAGGGAAGTTAATCTATTCGAATAGCCGTGATCTTCGGTAACAGGACGACTTGGAGTTGTTCCTTGACCTTATGACAACTAGAACCAGATACTTAATAAAACACACCCTTCCAAGTGCCAGATACAACCGGTGGTCGCTCTCTCACAGGGCAACAAGGGGAGGATCATCGGTTAGGATTATGCTATGCGATGTTACTTGGTGAACTTACCATCTACTCTATTCTTCTGCTGCAAGATGGAGGTTGCCAGAAGCGTAGTCTTCAAAAGGACTAGCTATAACCCTCTTATTCTGGCATTCTGCAGTTCAGTCCACACATGATACCCTTTTTCCATTTGATACCAATGCATACATATGTAGTGTAGCTCCTTGCTTGCGAGTACTTTGGATGAGTACTCACGGTTGCTTTGCTCCCCCTTTTCCCCCTTTCTGTACGCGGTTGTTGCGACCAGATGATGGAGTCCAGGAGCCAGAGGATCCCGAGGATGATTCTACGTGGAGTTCGACTTCGAGGAGTAGTTAGGAGGTCCCAGGCAGGAGGCCTCACCTTTTCGATTGTTCCGACTTTTGTGCTAGCCTTCTAAAGGCAAACTTGTTTAACCTATGTCTGTACTCAGATATTGTTCGCTGACTTTAGATCAGCTTTGTATTCGAGCCTTCGAGGCCCCTGGCTTGTAATATAAAGCTTGTATTATTTTAATTTGTTAGAGTTGTGTTATGATATCTTCCCGTGAGTTCCTGATCTTGGTCGTACACATTTGCGTGCATGATTAGTGTATGGTCAAATCGGGGGCTGCACAAGTTGGTATCAGAGCCGACTGCCTGTAGGAATCCCCCTTCCACACACCTTGGCCGAAGTCGAGTCTAGACTTTACAAAACTTTTACTAACATGGATGTGTGGCCCACGGGCCCACTTCGCCATTGGGTGGTATTAGGATCTTTTATTTCTCGTCTATACTCTGGGACTCTAATCTCTCTTCTACTCGGGTTAAATGGTTTTGCTAACTCCAACTCTAGGTTCTCGTAAATACTTTCTCCCGGAGAGCCCCTTCATTCCAGATGATGGCCTACTTCACCAGATGATTCCGAAGATACTCTTCGATATTCTCTCGAGACTTTGTGCCCACCACTCTTGCTATTCCCGACCACTGATAAATCCTTATGGATAACTACTTACAGTAGCCACTCATACAATCATTCCCAGTCGATCTTGTTATTACAAGGTTCTCCGAGAATCCTTTGAGCTTACTGCCTTGCTGTTCTTTGTCACCTGAATACCCCTATGGATAATTCTCGCACTTATCGAGTATCCGCTCATTCTCCGTTGTTCATGTGTTTCGCCAAAGACTTCAAAATATCATTCGATCTTCCGAAAATCCCGAGCAGCCTATTGCTCTTGAAATTCTTGCTTGCTTGCATTATGGTTAATCCCATAAGTATAGTAATCTTATTGGCAGCCTTTGTCACTATCATTTTGGGTACATTGATTCAATATGTTGCGAATGCTCGCAATCCTCCATCAGATCCTAGAGTTCATCCTTTCGGCTCATACATTGTCTTAAACATGAGCTGGATCTCGACCAATCAAATTTTTGTCGATTTTGCCCCTAAGTATTTTGAACTTATCCATCCTTGATCGGAGCGTCTGCTTCTGATCCTTTGCTTTGAAAATCATAATTCCTTTGCAATTGAGCTCTAAGTTACTCAGTTGTTTCTATAATCCAATGTCTTTGCATTGATTCTTCCTCTGGTTGTGAGCCGATACTCACATCAGATCCTTTATGGACCATCAACACCTTGTTGGATTTTATCCGACAACGTCCTTCATATTCAATCACTTTGGAAGTTCTTCCCCTGATACGTAATGCCTTTGGTAAATTGTATCCTCTGCTTTGTGAACCATGCTCTACTTTCGAGCTTGTGTTAATTACTTCTAAAATTTTGTGGTATATGTTCCTAAGATGCCTCGATGGGTTGAACCAATGCCTTAAGTAATCTATGTGAGCCCGAAAGATTTCACGGGCCATACTCATCTGGTATTTCACCAGGTAAAACTTTCAACACTAATACCATTATCAAAACGAGAAGTGAATGTTAGGTTCTGCTTTGGAGAAGTGGGAGTCGACCTTCAACCTTGTATTCATGCCCATGGACCCGATGTGGAATCTATCATGAAAGCTTCTTGTATTAATAATGGCCCCCTTGTTATAAGTTCATCTTGTATCTATGTTGGTCCTTTGCGACCGTGGTTCCAACCATGATTGATCATCTTTGATCCTTTTCTCGGACAAGTTGGACCACTTGTCCTCTGCAGATCAATGCACCCGTCCAACCTCTATTATGATCTACCTTCGAGTATTACCCCGTGGTATCTCGATAATAGCACAGAACCATATTACTTCTTATGAGTTCTTCAAGTATTATTTCTCACCGATTCCAATTTTCCTCGGGTTATGAGTTGTTAGACACTCAAGGACACTAATAAGTGAATCAATTTCGCACTTCGATTCAATAGCTCTAAGTAATCTCCGTTGCTTATGAATTTATTAACCCTTCAAGTCATTCCTAGCTTGATCGGCTATATCATTAATGTGCTAAATTTTAACTGTGCTACCTGGTCCTTATTCCCAGAGCACAACTTTCGGTGATGAGCTAAGCTTACGTCGATCTTCCTTGTCTTTTCGTTCCATCTTGAACGGCAAGCTTGAATTCGAGTTTGTGTCCTACTCATGGTCCCAAGATCATTTTGCTTCATCATTCCTTTGACTTGATGTCATCGTCGATCGATTACATCTCCAGGAAACCTCTCGACATAATTTGTCATGATCATCATCAACATTCTGACCTCTTCCGGGATATCAATTGAATTCATGATGAGAAATACCATCCTTTCCCTCGATGAATGGTATTATCAACGACCACTTTATTGCCTTCCGTTCAACACAAACTTGTCCGTGTTTTGTGTTATACCTTGACTTCCTTGCTATCCAACATTTGTTCTTCTTTAGCTTGGAGTGTTACCATCTTGTATCTCAAGAATGTTGTTAGAATTACACCACCTCTTAAGGATTCTTGTTATAGTATTACTTCTCGCCATCTCTATTCATTCTTGGTCCCCATGTTGATTCTAATCGGAATACCGGCAATTGAACCTTGAGGTGTGAATTCAAAACTTCTAGCAACCCTATTGCTTGTAGTGAATGATCGATAGTTTCATTCTAATTCTTTTGTTCATTAAGTCACCATTCTAACATTGTTCGTGCGACCCAGCCCATATTTCGGGTGCACCTTTCCACCAATGTTTAAATGGGTATGTTTCCTTGAGCATACCTCATTGTATCATTTTATCTGACAGTTGTCATCCCCTTGTTCACCTAATTGTGGAGATCCATCTTTTGGAAATTTCAATGAATTGTCGCTGAGTTCATCATCCACCCCTTCTTCCTCTCCTTGGTTAAATGGTGAACTCATGATTCGGGACTTGCCTTCATAGTTCATTTCCCGAGAATCTTGCAACGCCATCCCGTCAATGTGTTGCACCTCTTCTTCTCATCCCGAGTCTGAGGTATCCTCACACCAACCAGATCTGAAACTCGGTCAGATATGATGGTTGGAACATTTGCCAAGAGTCATAGCATTGGTCTTTCTATAACCCAATAAGGTGATGTCATGTCTAGCACACTTGGTTGGAGGACCTATTGCAAGACTTATTCTATGAGTTGTTCCTGATGGATCCTTTGTGTATCCAAAGTTTGACCTTTGCTTGAAGAACATGTCAGTGCTATCTCGAAGCATGTCTGTGGTACTCCGATCATCAATAATAACATCTGAAACACAATGATAAATTTTCTTTATCAAACTTATCCAAACACCGCTGTATGGGTAATGTCATGAAATTTCTCTCCCCTTACCTAAAGAGATTTCTACTTTAAATCATGTCATGGATATCATGCCCTACTTGTCCGCGGGAAGGATATACCCTGGGAATATGTGCTTTAACACATTTTCCTTTCCATTGTTCTCTCAATGTGGTAATCATATTTTCCTTTCCATTGTTTGGTTTAACCTTCTTGTTATCTATATGATCTAAGCAGTAACATTCTCCTGCTTGTGTAAACACCTCGTTGTACAATTCTGACAGCAAGACCCTGTTACTATTGTTGATGACATTCCGGTAGCCACCGATGGACGAGAACTTTGCCTATTGGTCTGCCTCGTTTCAACGAGCAGGAAAATGGTTCTCTTTGTTCCTCGCCCTTGGTACCGATGTTGTTGCCGACATAACTGATAGGCTATCCTTTGACATGCCTGGCCACCCTGACCGTGCGACGTGTCAGCACCCTTCCTACTTTTAACCCACATGGTGGGCCCATAACCCACGGTTCCACAGGATCGAAACATGACTCTCATGTACAACCCTGTTTCTAATGGTTATTCTCCATGCTTGGCTTCGTATTTAATTCATGGGCCACCTTCCTAGTGCTCTATTCTGGTATCAGACGCAATACTTACTCGCGCTACCCTGAACCCCTTTCTCACTCTGGATCAGACTTCGAGGAACTCTCTATCCGCTTGGAACCTCTTATTATACCTTCGTACCTTACTCTCGATGTATTTCATATGTTCAACTCGAGAGATAATCTTATACTCATTCATGGGTTAACCCCAGATTGTTTCCCTCAAAAGCATTCTGTCGTAGCTGAGCTGCCCCTTATCCTTTCGTAAGTACGATGGAGTTCCTGAAGAAATGATGACAAGTTTATCATGATGCATTGGAATAAAGAATTGAAGACATCAACGAAAGGGATTAACTTCTTCGAGAGGATCCGTTAGAATATCGTAACCAGAACTTTCCCCCTTACTCCCCTCTTAAATCTCGGGACGAGATTTCTTGTAGTGGAGGAGAATTGTGACGTCCGGATAATTAAGCTACAGTAATTCTCTGTTAATGATGCCACGTCACTTCGATTACTATCGCTAATCTCATGTTAGTTCGAAACCGATTCAAATTCAAATTTAAAGTATAGGCAAACAACAAAAGTTTTTAAACAATAAAACTAAAATGTTCTAGAGGTACCAGATGATGCATAAATAATTATGGTGGAGAAACCAAACTTTGATATAAAGTTTAAAGGCTCTAAATTAATTAAAAAATGGCTAAAATAAATATTTAAATGCCTTCTAAATTTATAGAAGTGCAAAATATTTCATTTAGGTACCAAACTTTTTGTGACCGTGTCTCATTTTGCCACTCTAAATATGGAGCCAGTTTAATATTTTATAAAACTATTTTACTAACAAAAATAAAAGAAAACAGTACAAGAAAAATAAATAAAAAGAAGAGGTATAAACAAAAACAAAACAACAAAAAAAGGAAGAAAGACCCCCCCACGCTGGGCCTCAGCCCAGCTGGCCATCCAACCGGGCTGGCCCACCTAACCCCTCCATAACCCCCCCACCGACGAAAACCCTAGCCCGGTCCACCCCCACTGCTCCCGCACGAGCCCCACTCCTGCCCCACGTCTCTCTCCCCCTCTTCTCGATCTAGATCGGGGCTGCGCCCGATCCCGACGCAGGCGCCCATCCCCGACCGCGCCCTCGCCGCCCGGTGCACGCGCCGCCGCCTGGACCTCGCCGGCCTCCCCGCCGGACCGCACGCCTTCCTTGTCCTCCTCCCCAACGCGCATCACCAAGCCTCGCAGCCCCGTTCCCCTGCACCGCAAGTGAGGCCCAGCCTCTCCTCCGCTCTTCCCCTGCTCCGTGCCCGCCCCCGGCCTCCTCTCCCCTGCTTCTGCTCCCGCATCGCCGAACGCGCCGCACCGCGCACGCGCCCCGCCCACGCCTCGGGGCCGCGCTCTGGCCGCGCCCATGCCGCAGCTCGACGTGCTCCGCCTCCCCCTGCTGTGGCCTCGCCTCCTATCGCTCTCGCCCGCGTCCGTGCCTCTGGCCCGTGCTCACCCTACCCTCGCGCGCTCGTCAGCTCGCACCTGCCGCGGCCTGCACCGCTGCAGCCTCCCCTGCTGCTTCCGCCGCCCGCCGGCGCCCGCGGACAGCCGCACCCGGCCAACCCCCCGGGCCCCGCCCGCGCGTGCTCGTCCTCTTGAGCCTGCCGCTGCCTGTGCCCCGCCTCTGCCTCTGGCCCCGCAGGCCATCGACGCGCCGGCGGCCAACTCCGGCGCCCACCCCGGGCTCTCCCTGTAACGCCCGGGTAATCAAGCTACAGTAAAACTCTCCTAATGATGCCATGTCATCTGCGATTACTGTTACTAATCTCGGGATAATTCGAAACCGCGTCAAATTCAAACTTAAAATTAAAGTCGACAATAAAAGTTTTCAAAATTGAAACAAAAATGTTTGGTGGACGCCAAATATTACAAAGGTAATTATGGTGCACCAAACACATTTTTATAAAATGTCTAAATAATTTAAAATGACTTAAGACAGAAAAGCAAATAGATAAAAACAAAACAGAAAAACTAAAACTAGAAAAGGGAAAAGACAAAAAAAGAGAAACCCCCCTACCCCCTGGGCCTCGGCCCAGCAGGCCGGCCCATTCGGCCACACACCCAGGCCACCAGGAGGCCCACCCCGCCTACCTTATCCTCCCATGACAGAAACCCTAACCTACCCTACCCCCACTCGCACCACTCCCCCTCCCTCGTCTGGATCTGGATCGGGGGATCCCGATCCCCTCGCCCCTCTTCCCCGCGCGCCCGCCGCCGCCTGGAACCGCACGACGCCGCCGAACCTCCCTCACCGGACGCCGCCACCTCGCCGTCCTCCTTCACTCTGTCGCTCGTCCCCGTCGCCCCCCCAACCTTCCTCGAGCCCACTACCCCGTTCCCTGCTCCGCGATGTGAGCTTCCCCTCCCCTGCACGTTCCCCCCCCCCCCCGCGCGCACTCGCTCTCACTGCGTGCGCCCGCGCTCACCGTGCGCCTGCGCCTCCCCGCGCCCCTCCACTCTCTCCGTTCGCCGGCCGCGCTGCTCGGCTGCGCCCACGTGCTGGAGCTCACGCTCCGGGTCGCCCGCCACTCACGCACGCACGCGCACGCGCGCGCTCGTCGCCCGCCCCGTACGGCTCCGCCCGCGAACGCCGCACGGCCGCGCGCCCGCGCCCTGGTGCTGCTTTCCCCCGCCTCCTTGCCGCCGCAGCGACCGCGCCCGTCCGCGCCTCGCCTACCTCGCGTCCTGCAACGCCGCTATTCCGCTCCGCCCGCAGCCCCCCCCCCCCCCCCGTGCGCTGCTCCCGCCTTCCCCGCTGACGGCCGCCGCGCTCGCACCTCGCCGAGACCGCGCGCGCGCCGTCCCTGGCCTCGCCCCATCCACCGCAGCTCGCCCCCCCCACCCACTGGCTGCCGGCGCCCACGCCGCGGGCCGCGTCCGAGGCCAGCCCCATTCGGCCTCGGGCACGGGCACCACGCCCGCACTCAGCGCCCGACCCGCAAGGCCTCTGTGCCACAGACTACGGGGCCCACCCCCTGTGAACGAAAACGAAATAAAAAATAATAATAATACTAATTAAATTAATTTTTAAATGATAATTAATTAATTGATTAAAGGATTAATTAAATTAATCAATCTTGATTAGATTAACCTAATTACTAGTTAACTTAATTAACCCCCTGATTAGACTAATCGATCAATGACATGAGGGTCCCACACATAGTTGACCCAGTCAACTGCTCAGTTGACTGCTGACGTTAGCATGATGTCGTGCTGACGCCATCTTTTACTATTTTGGATAATGTTGAATTAAAATATTTAAATTAGTCCTAAAAATGATTTAAATCTTTTAAAATTAATATAAAATAAACCGTAGCTCAGATGAAATTACTTTCTACATGAAAGTTGCTCAGAACGACGAGACGAACCCGGATACGCAGCCCGTTCGTCCGCCACGCATCCCTAGCATAGCAAACACGCAACTTTTCCCCTCCGGCTCCTCTGTCCGAAAACGTGAAACACCGGGAATACTTTCCCGGATGTTTCCCCCTTCACCGGTACCACCTCGTACCGCGTTAGGGCGCACCTAGCATCACGCTTTGTCATGTCATGCATCATCATGCATTTGTTTGCATTATATTTATTGTTTCTTCCCCCTCTTCTCTCGCTAGACACCGAGACCGATGCCGCTGCTACCCAGTACGACTACGGAGTTGACGACCCCTCTCTCTTGCCAGAGGAACCAGGCAAGCCCCCCCTTTGATCACCAGATATTGCCTACTCTTCTCTATACTGCTTGCATTAGAGTAGTGTAGCATGTTACTGCTTTCCGTTAATCCTATTCTGATGCATAGCCTATCCTTGCTACTACTGTTGTTACCTTTACCTGCTATCCTAATGCTTAGTATAGGATGCTAGTGTTCCATCAGTGGCCCTACACTCTTGTCCGTCTGCCATGCTATACTACTGGGCCGTGATCACTTCGGGAGGTGATCACGGGCATATGTTGTATACTTATACTATTACATTACTTATGATACTGTTCGGAGATGGGGGCTGAAGGGGCAGGTGGCTCCATCCAGGTAGTGGTGGGCCTGAGTTCCCGACGGCCCCTGACTATTACTTTGAGGCAGAGCAACAGGGCAGGTTGAAACCACCTAGGAGAGAGGTGGGCCTGTCCCTGGTCGGCGTTCGCGGATACTTAACACGCTTAACGAGATCTTGGTATTTGATCTGAGTCTGGTCATTGGCCTATACACACTAACCATCTACGCGGGGACAGATATGGGCACTCGACGTCGTGGTATCAGCCGAAGCCTTCGTGACGTCAGCGACTGAGCGGCGCGCGCCGGGTTGGACCGCGTAATGCAACTTCCTTTGTAATGGAGGTTGCTAGGTCTGCTCTCCGGCCGCGTACGCAACGTGCAGGTGTGCAATGGGCGATGGGCCCAGACCCCTGCGCCATAGGATTTAGACCGGCATGTTGACCTCTCTGTTGTGCCTAGGTAGGGCTGCGACATGTTGATCTTCCGACGCCGGGCATGACCCAGGAAAGTGTGTCCGGGCAAATGGGATCGAGCGTGTTGGGTTATGTGGTGCACCCCAGCAGGGAAGTAAATCTATTCGAATAGCCGTGATCTTCGGTAACAGGACGACTTGGAGTTGTACCTTAACCTTATGACAACTAGAACCGGATACTTAATAAAACACACCCTTCCAAGTGCCAGATACAACCGGTGATCGCTCTCTCATAGGGCGACGAGGGGAGGATCATCGGTTAGGGTTATGCTATGCGATGCTACTTGGAGGACTTCAGTCTACTCTCTTCTACATGCTGCAAGACGGAGGCTGCCAGAAGCGTAGTCTTCGAAAGGACTAGCTATCCCCCTCTTATTCCGGCATTCTGCAGTTCAGTCCACATATGATAGCCTTATTTCAGTTGATACCAATGCATACATATGTAGTGTAGCTCCTTGCTTGCGAGTACTTTGGATGAGTACTCACGGTTGCTTTCTCCTTCTCTTCCCTCTATCCTTTCTACCTGGTTGTCGCAACCAGATGCTGGAGCCCAGGAGCCAGACGCCACCGTCGACGACGACTCCTACTACACCGGAGGTGTCTACTACTACGTGCTGCCCGCTGACGACGACCAAGAGTAGTTAGGAGGATCCCAGGCAGGAGGCCTGCGCCTCGTTCGATCCGTATCCCCATTTGTGCTAGCCATCTTATGGCAACTTGTTTAACTTATGTCTGTACTCAGATATTGTTGCTTCTGCTGACTCGTCTATGATCGAGCTCTTGTATTCGAGCCCTCGAGGCCCCTGGCTTGTAATATGATGCTTGTATGACTTATTTTATTTGTAGAGTTGTGTTGTGATATCTTCCCGTGAGTCCTTGATCTTGATCGTACACATTTGCGTGTATGATTAGTGTATGGTTAAATCGGGGGCGTCACAAGTTGGTATCAGAGCCGACTGCCTGTAGGAATCCCCCTTCCACACTCCTTGGCCGAAGTTGAGTCTAGAGATTACAAAAACTTTTACTAACATGGCTTTGTGTCTTACGGGCCCACATCGCCATCTGGGTGGTATTAGGCTCTTTTAGTCCTCGATCCCTACTCTGGGACACTGAACTCTCTCCTACTCGGGTTAAACGATTTTACTAACTCTAACACTAGGATCCCGTGACCATGTTCACCCCAAAGTTGGATAAGCCCTAGTTATTCTTTAGAGTATTATTTGAACATTATCCACATTGTCATTTGACTCCTGTGAAAACAGCTTTGTTTTCAGATGGAACCCACGAGGCAGGTCGTGCGCCACACGACGGCCATTGGTGCCTCGGGATCACCTGCTGTGTTGGTTGAGATGATGACCTATCTGGGTTATCGCTGGCACCCTGAGTACACCGTCTATGACGAGTATCAGGACTTCAACCAGGAGCGGTACCGTGCCATCTCCACCTCTACTCTCGGGAGTATGACTCCACTACCGTGCTGCACACTGCTCATGGAGTTGGAGTGACTATCGATATGGCGGTCCACGATGCTGCTTATGCTGCTCTGACAGGTCTTCGTGGAGAGTATCAGGAGTTGGACACCTCCCCCTTCAGGCACATTGCTATCGCATCCGATGTTGGTGCGGAGGGATACTACACTGCTGCCTACTCCACTGTCACCCGAGAGCCCTTCTACCATCGGAACCTGGTTCTGCATGCTGATGGGCTGGATAGAGCTAACCGAGCTCTTCGCTACGAGTTGTACACCACCCGTCAGCACCTGTACCGTGCTCTGACGCTGTTGCACCCCTCTGTCCGATCTGGTGATCTGTCGCGTTCTATGGTCTACCCTGCCAGGACTGTGATGCCCCAGGGTGTCGGCTGGCCAGATATGGGAGGCTACTCTCCTGCACTTGGTCCTCTCCTGCCACCTGCGCATCGGGTTCCGCACCAGAGTATCCGCGGACCCTAGGATGCTCGCGTGGAGGTCTTCCCTTCGCGTCACTACCAGTTGTCAGGCTACACCTACCTCCACAGTTCCTCCTGGGACTGATGAAGGCTTGCTTGTTAGTGTTAGATGCATTCGCCGCGAGCCTGTGTGCCGCCTATGATGTCTTAGCCTGTGTACCGAACTCTGTGTAACGAACTCTATGCATGATCTCTTTTGTAAGATATGCCGACTACTATGTAGTATCTATCGTGCTGCTTTCGTTGTGCATGTTTCATCATGAATGATTCTTGTCTTTGCAAATTTCTCGATGTTGAACTACCACTGTTATATATTAGCAGGATGGTTAGACCAGGTGGTCGTGGTCGTGGTGGCAACGCCCCACCACCGCCTGAGTACATGGCTGGGATGATGCTACAGTTTGAACTGAATCGTCAGTTCATGGAGAATATTATGGCTTAGTTTCCTCGCCCCAATATGAACCAGCAGCCAACCCAAGTGACTCTGCAGGATTTCATGCACCTCAACCCAACCGTGTACCGCAGCTCAACTCAGCCTCTGGATGCTGACGATTGGCTCCGTGACATCACCTATGAGATGGATTCTACTGATGTAGCCCCTGCCAGCTATGTCACCTTTGCTTCCTTCTTTCTGAAAGGACCCGCGGCTCAATGGTGGGACAGTCACAGACGTACTCTGCCAGCTGGAACAATCATCACCTGGCCAGACTTCCAAGCTGCCTTCCGTGCTCGCTTCATTCCGCAAGGAGTCATGGACCGGAAGAAGCGTGAGTTCCGCAACCTCACCCAAGGCAACAAAACTATGGAAGCTTACCAGCGGGAGTTTCTGGATTTGTCCGGCTATGCTGAAGAGGACATTGCAACTGATGCACGCAGACATGAGAAGTTTCGTGATGGCCTTCAAGCTGACATCAAGCTCGCACTTCTAGTGCATGACTTTGCTGATTTCGCCACTCTGGTGAACAAAGCCATCAATGTCGAAACTGGTCTGCAGGAATACTAGAGCTCTCATAGGCGCAACCATGACACGGGCTCATCTTCGGGCCGGTCTTCGCAGAAGCGCAAGATATGGGTTCCCAACAGCATGTACCAGCCGAATGCACCTGCCCCAAGGCAGACCTATGCTGCACCTCGTCTGCCTGCTCCTCCAACTAGGCAGCCAAGACTTCCAGCTCCACCACTACAAGCTCCTGTTCCCACTCCTAATAATGGTCTGTGCTACAAGTGTGGTCAACCAGGTCACCTTGCCAGGAACTGCTATCAGAATCAGAATCAGAATCAACTGTCCCTTCCCGCAACTGGCCGTGGAAGCCACCAGCCCCGCAACAACAGTGCCAAGTCTTATGGTCGTGTTCATGCCAACCACGTTGATCTCAACGAAGCTCAAGACCAACCTGCTACTATGATGGGTACACTCCTCGTAAATTCAGTACCAGCATCCGTTTTATTCGATTTAGGAGCATCGCATTCATTCATGTCAGAAGATTTTGCATACAAGCATGACGTTAAATGTGAGGAGATGAACACTTCGGTATTGGTAAAAACCCCCGTGGGACAATGTCAAACCTCACTGGTTGGCATCGATGTCCCCGTGGAAATCGAAGGGCTGGAATTCTATGCCTCTCCGATTATCCTGAAGTCGTCTAACATCGACCTCATTCTGGGAATGGATTGGTTGAAAGCGCATACTGCTTCTATAGTTTGCGCCACTAAGGTCGTCCATCTGCTACACCCTTCTGACGAAATAATAGCTTACCAAGCTCATCTAGTTCAGAACGTCGAGGCACGACTTTATGCCTTGAATGCGTTGAACGCTGCGCCATTCGAGGGCATTGAAAACATTCCCGTCGTTCGTGAATTCCAAGACGTCTTCCCAGAAGAACTTCCAGGGATTCCCCCTGCTAGAGCTGTCGAGTTCATCATCGACTTGAAACCCGGCACCACCCCTATAGCTAAACGACCCTACAAGATGCCGCCGCATGAGCTCATTGAGCTTAAGGAGGAAATCGACAAATCTCTTGTCAAAGGTTTCATTCGCCCAAGTTTCTCTCCTTCGGGAGCACCTTCTCTCTTTGTTAAGAAGAAGGATGGGACAAGCCGATTAGTCCAAGACTACCGCCCTATAAACCAAGCTACCATTCAGAATAAATATCCTCTTCCCCGGATCAATGATCTTTATGATCAATTGGCTGGCTCATCAGTGTTCTCCAAACTCGACTTGAGGTTGGGTTACCACCAGATCCGTGTTCGTGAGGAGGACATCCCAAAAACCGCCTTCGTGACTTGGTATGGATCAACGAGTACACAGTCATGTCATTCGGCTAAACGAATGCTCCCGCCACCTTCTCTCGTCTGATGAACTATATATTCATGGATTACCTCGACAAGTTTGTCGTGGTTTATCTGGACGATATCCTTGTATTTTCCAAGAACGAAGAAGAACATGCTACACATCTTCGTCTTGTGCTAGAAAAGCTTCGAGAGCACCAACTGTATGCAAAGTATTCCAAGTGTGAATTCTGGCTCCCCGAAGTAACCTATCTTGGGTATGTCATCTCCAAGAATGGTATTGCCGTCAACCCTGAACGAGTTCAGGCTATTCTCGATTGGACTCCTCCGGAGAATGTCAAGCAAGTCCGAAGTTTTCTCGGTCTCGCCAGCTATTGCCGTCGATTCGTCGAGAACTTCTCCAAGATTGCCAGGCCTCTGACTAATCTGTTGCATAAGGGTGTCAAGTTCGATTGGACAGACAAGTGTCAGGAAAGTTTTCAGGCGCTCAAAGACAAGTTGACTTCTGCCCCCGTGCTTGCTCCACCTGATACTAAGAAGGACTTCGTCATTTACTGCGACGCTTCCCGTCAAGGATTAGGCTGTGTCCTAATGCAAGAGCGCAGAGTGATTGCTTATGCCTCTCGTCAACTGGGCCCTCAGGAAGAAAACTACCCGTTCACGACCTCGAGCTTGCTGCTGTCATTCATGCACTAAAGCAGTGGCGACATTACCTTCTCGGTAATCGTTGCGAGATCTTCACCGACCACCAAAGTCTGAAGTATCTGTTTACTCAGCCAGATCTGAACCTTCGCCAGCAGAGATGGATGGAGACTGTTGCAGACTTTGACGTGGGTATATCTTATACCCCCGGCAAGGCTAATGTAATGGTTGATGCCTTGAGCCGCAAGTCTTACTGCAACCACCTCCAGGTTCACAAATTTCAGCCCTCGCTTGTCGAAGAATTTAGAAAGCTGAACCCCCATATTGTTCCTCCTGGAGCACTCGCTCCCCCTCCCCCAGAGTTCTGCAAGATGAATCTTGTTGTTGTTACTAAGGGTTCTCTAAATACCCTGGCTGTCGTACCAGATCTCGTAGCTGGTATAAAGACTGTACAAGGTTATGACTCTGAAGTCCATAAGATTAAACGCCATCTAGCAGAAGGAAAGCCCTCATTCTTCACGATCGCCGACGATGGCGCCTTGTATTTCAAAGGCCGCCTAGTGGTACCATGTTCGAAGAAAAACCTGGATAAGACTAAAAGGGTTATGCAAGAAGCCCATGATACGCCTCTGTCCATCCATCCCGGTAGTACAAAGATGTACCAGGATATTCGTCAAAGATTCTGGTGGTCTAATATGAAGGAGGACATTGCTCGTTATGTTGCTGAGTGTGACGTTTGTCGCCGAATCAAAGCAGAGCATCAAAGGCCTGCTGGAACTCTGCAACCTATTTCTATTCCTGAATGGAAATGGGACCATGTTGAAATGGACTTCGTCACTGGATTTCCCAAATCGCAGAAAGGTAATGATGCTATTCTTGTCGTCATTGACCGGCTTTCCAAAGTTGCCCATTTTCTGGCGGTCAAAGAGACAATCACTGCTAGTCAGCTTGCTACTCTCTACATGGCCAGACTTGTTTCACATCACGGTATTCCACTAGTTATCAGTTCAGACCGTGGCAGCTTATTCACTTCAAGGTTTTGGGCGAGTTTCCAAGAAGCTATGGGAACTCATCTGTTGTTCAGTACTGCGTTTCATCCTCAGTCGCAAGGACAGGTTGAACTTGTCAACCAAGTTCTCGAAGACATGCTTCGAGCTTGTGTAATATCATTCGGCAAGAAATGGGAGGAATCTCTTCCATATGCCGAGTTCTCTTATAATAATAGCTATCAAGCTAGTCTGAAGATGTCCCCCTTCGAAGTGCTATATGGACGAAAGTGTCGAACCCCTCTGAACTGGTCAGAAACGGGGGAACGTCCACTCTTTGGTCCGGATATTATCCAACAGGCCGAAGAACAAGTTCGCATTATTCGTGAGAATCTCAAGACTGCTCAGTCACGTCAGAAAAGTCAGTATGACCGTCATCCCCAAGACATGGTCTATCAACCTGGCGAAAAGGCTTATCTTCGAGTTACACCAATGAAGGGTGCACACCGCTTCGGGATAAAGGAAAGCTAGCTCCCCGCTACATTGGTCCTTTCACTATTCTCGAAAGGCATGGAAAAGTGGCATATCAACTGGAGCTTCCGTCAAACCTTTCTCAGGTTCACGATGTGTTCCACATGTCGCAACTTCGACGCTGCTTCAAGGACCCGATCCGAGCAGTGGACCATGAAGTGCTCGAATTGCAACAGGACCTCTCCTATAAAGAGCATCCGGTCCGCATTCTTGACCAAGCTGAACGCCGCACACGTCAGAAGGCGATCAAATTCCTGAAAGTCCAGTGGTCGAATCACTCTGAAGACGAAGCCACTTGGGAACGCGAGGACCGCCTGCGTGATGAATACCCCGCACTGTTTCCTTCTATCTCCTAAAATCTCGGGACGAGATTTCTTGTAGTGGAGGAGTTTTGTAACGCCCGGGTAATCAACCTACAGTAAAACTCTCCTAATGATGCCATGTCATCTGCGATTACTGTTACTAATCTCGGGATAATTCGAAACCGCGTCAAATTCAAACTTAAAATTAAAGTCGACAACAAAAGTTTTCAAAATTGAAACAAAAATGTTCGGTGGACGCCAAATATTACAAAGGTAATTATGGTGCAGCAAACACATTTTTATAAAATGTCTAAATAATTTAAAATGATTTAAGACAGAAAAGCAAATAGATAAAAACAAAACAGAAAAACTAAAACTAAAAAAGGGAAAAGACAAAAAAAGAGAAACCCCCTACCCCCTGGGCCTCGGCCCAGTAGGCCGGCCCATTCGGCCACACACCTAGGCCACCAGGAGGCCCACCCCGCCTACCTTATCCCCCCACGACCGAAACCCTAACCTACCCTACCCCCACTCGCACCACTCCCCCTCCCTCGTCTGGATCTGGATCGGGGGATCCCGATCCCCTCGCCCCTCTCCCCCGCGCGCCCGCCGCTGCCTGGAACCGCACGACGCCGCCGGACCTCCCTCACCGGACGCCGCCACCTCGCCGTCCTCCTCCACTCCGTCGCTCGTCCCCGTCGCCCCCCCAACCTTCCCCGAGCCCACTGCCCCGTTCCCTGCTCTGCGATGTGAGCTTCCCCTCCCCTGCACGTCCACCCCCCCCCCCCGCGCGCACTCGAGCTCGCCGCGTGCGCCCGCGCTCACCGTGCGCCTGCGCCTCCCCGCACCCCTCCACTCTCTCCGTTCGCCGGCCGCATTGCTCGGCTGTGCCCGCGTGCCAGAGCTCATGCTCCGGGCCGCCCGCCACTCACTCACGCCCGCGCACGCGCACGCTCGTCGCCCGCCCCGCACGGCTCCGCCCGCGAAAGCCGCACGGCCGCGCGCCCGCGCCCTGGTGCTGCTTTCCCCCGCCTCCTTGCCGCTGCAGCGACCGTGCCCGTCCGCGCCTCGCCTGCCTCGCATCCTGCAACGCTGCTGTTCTGCTCCGCCCGCAGCCCCCCCCCCCCGTGCGTTGCTCCTGCCTTCCCCGCTGACGGCCGCCGCGCCCGCACCTCGCCGAGACCACGCGCGCGCCGTCCCTAGCCTCGCCCCGTCCACCGCAGCTCGCCCCCCCCCCACTGGCTGCCGGCGCCCACGCCGCGGGCCGCGTCCGAGGCCAGCCCCGTTCGGCCTCGGGCACGGGCACCACGCCCGCACCCAGCGCCCGACCCGCAAGGCCTCTGTGCCACAGACAACGGGGCCCACCCCCCTGTGAACGAAAACAAAATAAAAAATAATAATAATACTAATTAAATTAATTTTTAAATGATAATTAATTAATTGATTAAAGGATTAATTAAATTAATTAATCTTGATTAGATTAACCTAATTACTAGTTAACTTAATTAACCCCCTGATTAGACTAATCAATCAATGACATGAGGGTCCCACACATAGTTGACCCAGTCAACTGCTCAGTTGACTGCTGGCATCAACATGATGTCATGCTGATGTCATCTTTTACTATTTTGGATAATGTTGAATTAAAATATTTAAATTAGTCCTAAAAATGATTTAAATCTTTTAAAATTAATATAAAATAAACCGTAGCTCACATGAAATTACTTTCTACATGAAAGTTGCTCAGAACGACGAGACGAACCCGGATGCGCAGCCGGTTCGTCCGCCACGCATCCCTAGCATAGCGAATACGCAACTTTTCCCCTCCGGCTCCTCTATCCAAAAACGTGAAACACCGGGAATACTTTCCCGGATGTTTTCCCCTTCACCGGTACCACCTCGTACCGCGTTAGGGCGCACCTAGCATCACGCTTTGTCATGTAATGCATCGTCATGCATTTGTTTGCATTATATTTATTGTTTCTTCCCCCTCTTCTCTCGCTAGACACCGAGACCGACGCCGCTGCTACCCAGTACGACTACGGAGTTGACGACCCCTCTCTCTTGCCAGAGCAACCAGGCAATGCCCCCCTTTGATCACCAGATATCGCCTACTCTTCTCTATACTGCTTGCATTAGAGTAGTGTAGCATGTTACTGCTTTTCGTTAATCCTATTCTGATGCATAGCCTGTCCTTGCTACTACTGTTGTTACCTTTACCTGCTATCCTAATGCTTAGTATAGGATGCTACTGTTCCATCAGTGGCCCTACACTCTTGTCCATCTGCCATGCTATACTACTGGGCCGTGATCACTTCGGGAGGTGATCACGGGCATATGTTGTATACTTATACTATTACATTACTTATGATACTGTTCGGAGATGGGGGCTGAAGGGGCAGGTGGCTCCATCCAGGTAGTGGTGGGCCTAAGTTCCCGACGGCCCCTGACTGTTACTTTGAGGCAGAGCGACAGGGCAGGTTGAGACCACCTAGGAGAGAGGTGGGCCTGTCCCTGGTCGGCGTTCGCGGATAATTAACACGCTTAACGAGATCTTGGTATTTGATCTGAGTCTGGTCATTGGCCTATACGCACTAACCATCTACGCGGAGACAGTTATGGGCACTCGACGTCGTGGTATCAGCCGAAGCCTTCGTGACGTCAGCGACTGAGCGGCGCGCGCCGGGTTGGACCGCGTAATGCAACTTCCTTTGTAATGGAGGTTGCTAGGTCTGCTCTCCGGCCACGTACGCAACGTGCAGGTGTGCAATGGGCGATGGGCCCAGACCCCTGCGCCATAGGATTTAGACCGGCGCGTTGACCTCTCTGTTGTGCCTAGGTAGGGCTGCGACGTGTTGATCTTCCGAGGCCGGGCATGACCCAGGAAAGTGTGTCCGGCCAAATGGGATCGAGCGTGTTGGGTTATGTGGTGCACCCCAGCAGGGAAGTAAATCTATTCGAATAGCCGTGATCTTCGGTAACAGGACGACTTGGAGTTGTACCTTGACCTTATGACAACTAGAACCGGATACTTAATAAAACACACCCTTCCAAGTGCCAGATACAACCGGTGATCGCTCTCTCACAGGGCGACGAGGGGAGGATCATCGGTTAGGGTTATGCTATGCGATGCTACTTGGAGGACTTCAGTCTACTCTCTTCTACATGCTGCAAGACGGAGGCTGCCAGAAGTGTAGTCTTCGAAAGGACTAGCTATCCCCCTCTTATTCCGACATTCTGCAGTTCAGTCCTCATATGATAGCCTTATTTCAGTTGATACCAATGCATACATATGTAGTGTAGCTCCTTGCTTGCGAGTACTTTGGATGAGTACTCACGGCTGCTTTCTCCTTCTCTTCCCTCTATCCTAAATGCTTAGTATAGGATGCTAGATTATCATCAGTGGCCCTACACTCTTGTCCGTCTGCCATGCTATACTACTGGGCCGTGATCACTTCGGGAGGTGATCACGGGCATATGTTGTATACTTATACTATTACATTACTTATGATACTGTTCGGAGATGGGGGCTGAAGGGGCAGGTGGCTCCATCCAGGTAGTGGTGGGCCTGAGTTCCCAACGGCCCCCGACTGTTACTTTGAGGTGGAGCGGCAGGGCAGGTTGAGACCACCTAGGAGAGAGGTGGGCTTGGCCCATGGTCGGCGTTCGCGGATACTTAACACGCTTAAGGAGATCTTGGTATTTGATCTGAGTGTGGCTACTGGCCTATACGCACTAACCATCTACGCGGGGACAGTTATGGGCACTCGACGTCGTGGTATCAGCCGAAGCCTTCGTGACGTCAGCGACCGAGCGGCGCGCGCCGGGTTGGACCGCGTAATGCAACTTCCTTTGTAATGGAGGTTGCTAGGTCTGCTCTCCGGCCACGTACGCAACGTGCAGGTGTGCAATGGGCGATGGGCCCAGACCCCTGCGCCATAGGATTTAGACCGGCGTGCTGACCTCTCTGTTGTACCTAGGTAGGGCTGCGACGTGTTGATCTTCCAAGGCCGGGCATGACCCAGGAAAGTGTGTCCGGCCAAATGGGATCAAGCATGTTGGGTTATGTGGTGCATCCCTGCAGGGAAGTTAATCTATTCGAATAGCCGTGATCTTCGGTAACAGGACGACTTGGAGTTGTACATTGACCTTATGACAACTAGAACCGGATACTTAATAAAACACACCCTTCCAAGTGCCAGATACAACCGGTAGTCGCTCTCTCATAGGGCAACGAGGGGAGGATCATCGGTTAGGATTATGCTATGCGATGTTACTTGGTGAACTTACCATCTACTCTATTCTTTTGCTGCAAGATGGAGGTTGCCAGAAGCGTAGTCTTCGAAAGGACTAGCTATCCCCCTCTTATTCCGGCATTCTGCAGTTCAGTCCACACATGATACCCTTTTTCCATTTGATACCAATGCATACATATGTAGTGTAGCTCCTTGCTTGTGAGTACTTTGGATGAGTACTCACGGTTGCTTTGCTCCCCCTTTTCCCCCTTTCTGTACCCGGTTGTCGCGACCAGATGATGGAGTCCAGGAGCCAGAGGATCCCGAGGATGATTCTACGTGGAGTTCGACTTCAAGGAGTAGTTAGGAGGTCCTAGGCAGGAGGCCTCACCTTTTCGATCGTTCCTACTTTTGTGCTAGCCTTCTAAAGGCAAACTTGTTTAACCTATGTCTGTACTCAGATATTGTTGCTTCCGCTGACTCTTGTGCCTTCGAGCATTTGTATTCGAGCCTTCGAGGCCCCTGGCTTGTAATATAAAGATTGTATTATTTTAATTTGTGTCTAGAGTTGTGTTATGATATCTTCCCGTGAGTTCCTGATCTTGGTCGTACACATTTGTGTGCATGATTAGTTTACGGTCAAATCGGGGGCGTCACACTGGTCTTGGTTCTTGTTTGAGTTCCTGGACCTGCGAGGTGGTTAGACAACCTGCGCCAAACGAATCTCCTGAGGTTATTGCGTGAGAAGGCCAAGCACCAACGACCCCAGGAGGTGACATAAACGGGGCCGGCCTGCCAGACAGAGCTCAGCCGTTGGATTTATCGACGGTGCATGGACGGACCCGAGCACAGACGCCGTGCTCAATTTACTCACGCGAAGGGTCCTGAAGAAAGACGGCCGGCGCGCAGTCCCCATGATGGGTGGGGATCGAGAAAGTAGTAATCATAGATAGATCGAACATGAGAGTAGAAGGCTCAAGTAAGTGCATGAGAGATACATGTCGCTGGGTCAGGCCCAAGTGGCTTGGGGATGATGCAGCCCGAGGGGTGCTCCCAACAAGGTAAGCTAAAGACATAAGAAAAAGGATACATGCCACAGGGACGGACCCA
This sequence comes from Triticum aestivum, assembly GCF_018294505.1. Classification (NCBI taxonomy): domain Eukaryota; kingdom Viridiplantae; phylum Streptophyta; class Magnoliopsida; order Poales; family Poaceae; genus Triticum; species Triticum aestivum. Next base: position 260,682,451 of record NC_057812.1, on the reverse strand, counting down.
CGCGGCCTGGGAATGATGCAGCCCGAGGGGCACTCCCAACTGAATGAACCTGGAAAGATGTCACCTGGTTATGTTGACGAAGGAGAGTTGGGGCAGCTGAAGGTGCACGGCAAAGGGGTTGCTCCTCACGAGCCTCGGGAGGCTCTAGGGGCTCAGGTGGTTCCGTGAGGACCGTCTCCATCTCCATCAAGACGGCGTGGTGCCTGGCTTCCTGATCCGCTAGGATGCGCCGCAAGTTGCGCTGGTAGGCGGACGATACACCTGGCAGGCCAAAGGGCATGCGAACGTAGCCGTGCGGTGTCCCTCGCAGTGTCCCATGCGTGAAGGCCAGAAAAGCTCATGAGAAGCGGCCCAGTTGAGCCCTGCGACGTCGATGCAGACACGCAGCCCAACATCCTCGCCTGGATGGGAAGCTGTGTCTCGTGAGCGGCGGTCGCCGCGCATGGCCCTTGCGTCTTGCAACTCCTGGGTGGTCTTGGTGATGAACTCCTGAACTGTGGGCAATCCTTGCCCTATGCCCTCCTCAGGGAAGCGTGCAGCGAAGCACGCCTCCAAGTGGTGCCCAAGCGCCTCCCTCGTGATGTGGGAAAGGTCTGAGGCCTTCCATAAGAAAGCCCCCGAGCCCTGCCCAAGAAGGGTGCGGGCGCGCCTTCCTATGCGATGGAGGGAGGCGCCCCTGGAATGAGCGCTGATCCTGACAAGGCTCCGGCCGTGACGCCACCCTCCTGAGGTCCTGCGCGTCGTAGCTGCTTCTTATTCTTGGGGATGGCCTCAGGAGGGCCCTTGCCCTTGCTGTCAGGGTCGTCGATTGCTGCAGCTTGGAAGGCACGCTCGAGGGAGCACACCGCATCTCTCTCTTCACATGGGACCGTGATGATCCTGCCGCTTCCCGGCATCTTGAGGACATTGTAGCCGTGATGGGTCACCGCCATGAACTTGGCCAGTGCTGGATACCCGAGGATGGCGTTGTACGGCAGACGGATGTGCGCGACATTGAAGTCGATGAGCTCGGTCCGGTAGTTCTTGCGCTCCCCGAAGGTGACAGGGAGGCGGACCTGCCCTATCGGCGTGGTGGAACCATCGATCACTCCTGAGAAAGGCTTGGTGGGCTGAAGCTGGTCATACGACACTTGGAGGTTGTCAAACGTGTCGACGGACAGGACGTTGAGCCTTGCGCCGCCGTCGATGAGGGTCTTGGTAACTTGCACGTTGCTGATGACTGGGGAGCAAAGCATCGGGAGGGCGCCAGCGGTAGCTGCGCACTTGAACTGGTCTGCCGAATTGAACTTAATGGGGGCATTGGGACCATCTGAGCGGGCGCGTGGCTTCGAGCTTGGGGAGGACTGCATTCACTTCACGAGCATACTGCTTGAAGATACACTGCGAGGCTGGAGCCTGGGCTCCGCCCAAGATACGGGCGACAACACATGGTTCCTGAAAGCCCCCAGCCCCCTTGTCTTGATGGTGTTCGTCGTTCCTTCTTGGCGGTGGTGGCAGCGGAGGGAGTCCGGCGTTACCTTGAAGACGATCCTCACGAGGCTGATCCCTCCAATCGCCCTTGCGAGGCTGATCCTGCCAGCGGTCCTCACGAGGCCGGTCGCGCCACTCCTAGCGTGGGCCACGGTCATCCCAGCATCCGCCTCCACGTCCTCCTCCTCGACCGTAGCCCCGGTCGCCGCGCTCGGGGCGCCGACCGAAGCGTCCTTCGCGAATGGCTCTGAGCTCTTAACAGTCACTGGTGTTGTGGGTGTTCAGGTTGTGGAAGGCGCAGAACGGACGGCTGCCCTTGGATGACTCAGGTTGGTCTCTGCCACGCTTGGTGTCTGGTTCCGCTGCGAGCACGGCTGCTCCCTTGCGCTTCACGTCCTTAGCCTTGGCTTTCTTCTCCTCTGGGTCCGCAGCAGGGAGCTCGAGGAGGGAGAGGCACCCCTCCTCAGCTCTAGCACACTTGGTCGCGATGTTGAACAGCTCCAGGGTCGTGCACAGCTCTTCATGGATGGCGAGCTCCTCCTTCATCTTGACGTCGCGGACGCCATCAGAGAACGCAGAGATGATGGCCTCGTCGGTCACCTTGGGGATCTTGATTCGTGCGCTGTTGAAGCGCTGAATGTACTTCTGCAGGGTCTCTCCTGGTTGCTGCTTGATGCGGCGCAGGTCGCCCGCGACCGGGGGGCGGTCGCAAGTACCTGGAAGTTGGCGATGAAGCGGGTGCGCATTTCATCCCGGGAGGAGATTGAGCCCGGAGACAGGTTCAGGAGCCAGGAGCGGGCGCCTTCCTTAAGAGCCATGGGAAATTAGTTCGCCATGACTTTCTCGTCGTCGTTGGCCACTTCGATACTTAACTCGTAGAGCTGCAGGAACTCCTCGAGGTCGAGGGTGTCTTCGTAGCGAGGAGGCAGATCCGGCTTGAACTTGCCCGGCCAGGCGACGCTACGCAGATCGGGGGTGAAGGCGCGGCAGCCAGCTGTGGTCACTGGGACCCGCCTTGGGGGTGGAGCTTGGTCTTGATGGAGTCCGCGGCCTGCCGCTACAGGTGGCGCGCGGACTTGCCGCAGCAGCCGGTCCTGTGGTGCGAGGAGCAGCGGATCATTTTGTTGCGGCTGAGGGACTTCTTGACAGCTTATTTCTTCACGCGCGGGCAAGGGGCGTGGCGGGTCGCGTTGTGTAGCCGCGCGTTTTGGAGCCAGGGCGCCATCTTGGGACTGAGGTGGTGGAGGTGCTCCGTGAGCTACATCGCCCGTAGCTGGCAGAGGGCGAGGCGGAGAGAGGGACGGCGCTGGGGAGCTTCCTCCGGGGCGGACAAGCTCGGCGATGCGGTCGAGCCAGTCCTCGTAGAGGTCGTTGACCGGACGGTAGCGCAGGAGTTCGTGGGCCATGAGGAGCGCTACCCGTGTGTCCATGGGAGGACGACGTGCATGGGAAGAAGAACCGGCCGGGATCAGTGATGGAGTGGCGGTGCGGCCGTCCTGCCGCATCGAGGGATGCAGCGAGAATGCTTGCTGCTCGTTCCCCGTCGGGCTGGTGGCGGCGTTGGCGGCAGGCGACGGGGAACGACGAGGTGGCCCGCCGACAGGAGCCGTCTGAGCGACGTGGGCGGCGAGGGTAGCCCGACGCTCAGCACGAGCGCGACGCGCGTCTGCCATGGAGACGACAAAGCAACGGAGCGCGGGGCGACGGAAGGAAGCTTCGGCACACCCCTACCTGGCGCGTCAAATGTAGGATCACGGGTTTTGGCAGACCCTTGAGGTTCGAACACTGGGGTGCACGCGAAGGTTTTCTCCCTATCGATCCATGCCCTAGCTCTCTAAGATCTTGCGGACGAAAACGATGAACTTACAACACAGAAAGACACAAGATTTATACTGGTTCGAGCAACCGTTGTGGTGTAATACCCTACTTCAGTGTGGTGGTGGTGGATTGCCTTTTGGCCTGATGATGAACAGTACAAGGGAAAGAACAGCCTCGCGAGGTTGATGTGTTCTTATGCTTGGTGAACTTGTGTGGGTGAGATGATCTTGGATCCGCTCTCGACTTGCGATGTGGTCGATCCTCCCTTCTCCCCCTTGACTGTGGTGGCTAGTTCTACTTATATAAGCCCTGGTCCTTTCCCCAAATATTAAGTGGAAAGGGAGCCAACAACGGCCAATTCGAAAGGGGACAACTAGTACAAGTTTTCCTGACAAAAGGTGGTCTTCGTCTGCCAGGTTCTGGTGATGACGCCGTCTTGGGCTTCATGGGGACCTCATCTTGCCGTCCATCTGGTCTTGGTCTCGTTGCACCAATATGAAAACCTTTGCCTGATGCCTCGGTACTCCGCACCTGCGCTTGCCCCCTTGGCATCAAAGAGAAAACAAGGACACTGCGCGCTGGCGCCCGCCTGGTCTCAATCGCCATGGCCCACGTCACGAGGACCTCGCGAAATTTGCCCTGCCTAGATCTCTCCGCCCCTCGTGAGCCTGCCTGACGAGGCCGCTCCTGAGGTGGTCTTGCGCCGCCCGCCTCGCGAGGCTTGACCCCTCGCGAGGACCTTAAATGCCTTGTCGATGAAGATGGGTCGTACGGACCTGCCAGCTCAGCCACGCCACGGGCAGCAAACAGGCAAGTCGGAGGACCCCCGTTTCCAGGACGCCGACATTATTCATACTAATAGTAACTAGCTAGGTTATCACATGACTCTTTTTTTATTATATGTCACATCATCTATTTTATCTAAATATGTGTGACGTTACTATCTATGTTATTCTCGTTATGGGTAGTCTTAGACCATTAGATAGATAAAGTGGTCTCCCGTCTCGTGTAAACTGAAACCATGCGTCCGCGCTGTGCAAAACAACCAAACCGCCCATGAGATAGGAAATCGCTTTGCAAGATTTTTTCAGCTAGTTGGAGCGTATTTGTACTGACATGCCATACTGCATGTATGCGTCCAAGAAGACGGATCGTTATCCTGCGCCGTATCCGTATCCGTATCCCTGGCGACTGCTGCGTCTGCATGCCCTATCTGAACCCTGGGACATACTACTACGTGGCTGGGTCATCACCAGCTACTAGCTGACTGCTTGCTACGGATGGGCGGGGCGCGTGCGATCCCGCACGATGCTCCTGCCCATGCCTGAGGTGGTGGTGGTACCGATCCAGTCCATGGACGGATGGATCCACCAACCGGCAGCCGAATCCGCGTGTATCCGCGCATCGCGTACGGACGCATCACGCCATGGCCAACTGCAGCTCGCGCATGCTCCAATCGCATCTGCTGCGTTGCGTGCCCGCCCCCGGCGCGCGGCAGCACAGAAGAAGAGCACAGTGGTCACGGCGACTCACTGCGTTGCGAGCACGGGCGGCCACCCAATGAGGTCACGCCGCGGGATCGAATCTAGCCGTGTATCTTCGTGGGGACGAGTGAAGAGGCGAGGCGAGGCGGGCGCCCATGCCACGCCAGATGAGATGACGGGTCCACGCCGGAGAGGGCCCCCGGTCACGTGCCTGCCTCCTCTCCCGGAGTGAGCTTGGCTGTGGCTGTGTGCTGTTCGGCGGTGAGGCCACGGTGTGCGCGACACGCACGGGGAGGAGGTGGCGGATGGGGACGAGTCGGCCGCGCCTTGGATCCCGATCAGCGCCAAGTGGCCTCTCGGTTTTCCTGCTTGGTTTGCATTGCAGGGCGTCAGGGCGCCATCGTTTTTCTACTGGAGTTCATGGGCTGCACCTGCATGTACGTGCTTCAGGCAACATTCGGCCGACCGACTGTCTCATCACGATCTAGGCCAACTTCAAGGCACGACTTCAAACGGTCCGGTCCGTTCGCTTTTCGTCTGTTTGGGGCACGAAAACGAATACGACCGTCCGTTTGCGGTCGTGCGGACATCGATGCGCCCAATGACACGCCTCATCCTAAACCGTACGGGGTCGTGGGCTTTAAATTTTTGCCCCCCCCCCCCCCCTAAAAAATAAACTTGCAAAAAAAAGAATATAAACATAAAACGTCCATACGCCCCATACGGCTATAGTACCAAAGTTCAACACACATTTTAATTAATCTAAAACTTAATAGAAGACATAAAAAAGGTAGATAAAGGCCCGTCGCCCATGGCTGCCGTCGTCTTTAGGAGTCATTGTCGCTGCAGAGGTCAACATAGGCCGACGGCTGCCACGGGTGGGTTGGCGGCCCCTGTCAGATCGGAGGCGCCGGTGGCGCTTGCACTACCTCCTCCCGTGGCTCTTGCTCGTGCTCCGACGAGCGCGGTGGCGTTGCTGACCATGAGCCGACTCCCACCGAGTCAGCCATTTACGGCGTCGTGCAGGACCAACTCCAGTGCTGGCCCACCAGACGTGGGTCCCACGCAGCGAGGGGCTGCTCCTCATGCACCTCCTCCTTGACGGCGACGTCCAGCTCCGGGATGGCCACGTCGCTGGCTGCAGAGAGGGCCAATGCGGTTTCGAGGCCATCCTATTGCCGCTCGTCGTGCGTGTTCATGGAATCCTCCATGACACGCCTCATGAGCCGGGCCTCCCCTTCGTCAATCATGCCTGGCGCCGGTGGAGGGGACGGAGATGGTGACGGCGACGGCGTCGGCGAGACGCCGCGCACACGCCTACGGCCGCGTGCGTGGGGCGGGCTGTCTGCACGAGCTGGACGCGTGGGGCGCTGGCCACCAAAGTAGGACCGCCGACGCAGGTCGTGCTCATCGCGGAACCAAGTGTCCCATAGAGGCGAGTCAAAGCCGTACCTGGAGTCCCGCAGCAGATCCGGTGGCAGCAGTTGGCAGCGACGGTGGATCTTTTCGCGGGGCGCGCGGTCGCTCACCGGCACTGCCGGGATTGGCACGTGGTCCGCAGAGAGATGCCAGTTGTTTAGCAAATGAACATCACACCACGAGAGCGGCGAGGACGTCTCCCGGTACCGGCGGCAGACATGGACGTGGACGTACATCCTGTTGCGCTGGCCGGCCACCGACGGCGCGAGCTGAAAAGCCGGTGGTGAGGCGGGGGACGGAGATGGCAGGGATGGTGGTGCAGGAGGTGCAGACCTGCTCGAGCGGCGGTGGCCAGACGAGGAGCCGGCCTCGTGGTTGTGCTTCCCCTTCCCACTGATCCAATGCCAGCCCATGGAGCCGGCGGGGTGGAGGGCGAGCGGGTGTGCGGCGGCGCTCGCTAGGGTTTGCTCGCTTGTGTTGGGGCTTGAGGAGGCAGGCCGGCCGGGAAGTGGAAGCTGTGGACTGAAAGGTCCACGGCTTCCAATTTAAGAAGGACGACAACCGCAGGATCTGTGGCTGACAGCCGGGGCCGGCTGCGCGTGCGCATTTACTTTGGGCGGCGGGTGGTAGTTGGGAGGCCACCATGCGTCCCTGAGGCGGATGACCCGCAACCGTGTGCCCGTCTGTTCCGCGTCCATCTGGACGCAAACCGAGCGCATGTTTGCGTCGGAAATGGGACGGGTCGAACGCCAAACGGACAAAATTTGAGGATGCGGCCGCGCGTTGGGCCGTGTCATCTGTCTGTTTTGTCCCAAACGGACTCGGGCGGACAAGATGGGGTTGCGTGTTGGAGTTGGTCTTATTTCCTCGACAACAAGGGCATCTTCAACGGCAACGAGTAAATTTCTTCCCGCATTCATCCGCACACAGGGTATCAGTCCGTGGACATGAATACAAGAGGTCATGTTGATCGCATACATTTCAAACAGTTTTTCAACAAATCAAGTGAAATTCAAGCACAAAGGGTGACTCGCTTTTCCACCGCTCATCGGAGTGGACCCGCTGGCTGATACTTCAGCCGGAGGGGAAGAGTCCCTATGTTGCATGGACCAAACTTGTTACGAGAGGGTAAGAGACTGGTTGTCTATGTCGGCATAGCCTCTACGGTGGCCTTCATGGAACCCAAGAGGCGGCAGACTCCCATGTTCTACTTCTCCTTGATGATGGCGGCGGATGTCGGTGTCAAAACCGGCGGACCTCGGGTAGGGGGTCCCGAATTGTGCATCTAAGGTCGATGGTAACAAGAGACAGGGGACACAAGGTTTACCCCGGTTCAGGCCCTCTCTATGGAGGTAATACCCTACTTCCTGCTTGATTAATCTTGATGAATATGGGTATTACAAGAGTTGATCTACCACGAGATCGTAATGGCTAAACCCTAAAAGTCTAGCCTGTCTGACTATGATTATGATGATATATCTCTACGGACCTAGCCCTCCGGTTTATATAGACACTGGAGGGATCTAGGGTTACATAGGGTCGGTTACAAGCTTGCCTTCCACGCCAAGGAGAGTCCCATCCGGACACAGGTAGAGTCTTCGGTCTTCATATATTCACAACCCATCAGTCCGGCCCATTTCCAATAGGTCGGATGCCCGAGGACCCCTTAGTCCAGGACTCCCTTAGTAGCCCCTGGACCAGGCTTCAATGACGAGGTGTCCGGCGCGCAGATTGTCTTCGGCATTGCAAGGCGGGTTCCCCTTTCCGAATACTCCAAGATAGTCTTCGGATGAAACAAACGTGTCTGGATCTGCAACACAAGTACCACACAGACAGCCATAGAGAGTATAATATTTCATGAGTCCCATCTGCTGACAACTTTTTGCAAGATGACATCACGTCCGTCCGGTCATTATATCGAACCGTTTTGTCCGCCATTCCGCATTTCGAGATGTGGTTTCCATTGGCACGTCTTGTCAAAGCAGAGATCGTGTCCCCTTATTGCGGGATTCTCATCAATACGGGCATGGGTAATCCAACCGTGCCGTTTGCACAGCTCTTGGGAATAGGCGAGTTTTAGGGTGAGTGGGGAGGCGTTCGATATTTACTGCCTTTATAAGGGGATAAGGACTCCCTTTCTTCACCCACGCCTCCTCTCTTTCTCTGTTCTTCCATCCTCGAGCTCCAGCGCCCAAGTTCTCATCTTTACCAACTCGAGCAAGCACTCAACCATGTACAGATCCGGAGGTCAAGGCAAGTGGATGGCCTCCTCCGTCAAGGACAAGGACATTATTGAGCTTCGGGCGGCCGGGTATCTGGCGAAGGAAATCGCCCACCGTCTTCTGACCAAGGGGCAAGTCGTCCCTACACTAAAGCCCAACGAGAGGGTGGTATTCATCCCTCATTTCGTCCGCGGTCTAGGGTTTCCACTCCACCCTTTCGTCCGCGGTCTGATGTTCTATTACGGGCTAGACTTCCATGATCTAGCCCCGAATTCTTTCCTCAACATCTCGACATTTATTGTCGTGTGTGAGGCTTTCCTCCGCATCCAACCCCACTTCGGACTGTGGCTCAAGGTCTTCAACGTGAAGCCAAAGATGGTGGATGGCCAGTACGCGGGGTGCGGAGGCGCCATGGTGAGCAAGCTGCCCAATGTCACCTGGCCAAAAGGTACTTTCGTGGAGACTGTCAAGGAGTGGCAGATATTGTGGTTCTACATCAAAGAGCCCCGCGGCACCACCTGGGCCGCGGCTGCCGAGTTCAAATTCGGAGCTCCAATGCGGCTCACCTCCTAGATTGAGAAGGGTCCAAATTGGTCTTCATTAGACGAGCTGATAGCGCTACAAACGTGCATTCAAAGCATGGTGGATAAAAACGTTAAGCTCGTCGACGTGATCCAGGTGATGCTAGTCCGCCGGATTCACCCATGCCAAAGCCGAAGTCGCCCTTTATGGGAATTCAATCCGAAGAAGTACCAAACTCTGGAAAGGCTCTTCGGAACCACTCATGAAGATGCCTGGAAGTTGCTCTTCAAAGACAACGAGACGCCGCCAGCCATAGACTCGGACCGCTGGCATGACATTACCCATTCCGCCAATGAGGTAAGCCTTTTACGCATCCTCTACTTGCTTGTCTCAAGGAGGATATCTAAACTTTGTTATTTCAGGTATGGACGGAGAGAGCGGAGCGAATTCGGTGTCCGGCTCCGTTGCCCGATGAACCAGTCATCCTACGCCTGGCGAAGATGCTGGTACCGGCGCCCTATAAGGCGCCGGAGAAGAAGGCCAAGGGGGTCCGGAGTGGCCCCCACCGTATGGGCGCTTCGGACTTGAGTCTGAAGACAAGACCCTCTCCTCTGCCGCCGAAGATGAGGAGGAGGAGGAGGAAAGTGACTCTCGTCCTGATGGGGGGAGAAGAAGAGGGCGGCTTCCACAAATCTGGAGGTGGAGGCGCCCAAGAGGGGGAAAGGTCCTCTCGCGGATAACTCCGTGTGGGACATCGACAACAGTCCAGAGCGATGCCCCCGGAACAAGCCCCTGGCTGCATCATGAGTACTAAGAACCCGCACGCGTCCATTTATCCGGCTCCTCCATTTTATGGTATTAATATGGTTAATCATGTTATTACAGTCCGGCCCATGACAGCTCCCAGCAGTCCTCATCAAGAGGCTCGTTGGATTCAAAGTCGATGGCCAGCGAGTCATCACCGGCCGCTTACTCTCCCAAGGCCAAGGTAGACGATGAGGTGCTGTCCCAAAGGACCTTTCCGGGCCAGGGAGAGGTTTAGGAGGCCGTCACGGTGGCGCCGGAGGGTGAAACCTCGGCCGCCGGACACATGGGGGAACAAACCCCCATGGAGACTAACGATGGGGGGCATGCTCAGTTCGGCCCCCATCCGGGCACGGATCCGGAGACCCATATGGCTCCGGAATCCGGCAAGCAGCCTCCTTCAAGAGAAGGAGGTGTGCCCGTCCCGTCGGTGACATCTGTCCAACCAGAGGCGCCGGATAATCTACTGGAAGCACTACGAGGTGCTTCCATTGTGGAAGAACACCGTATCATTATGGGTACGGTGATTAAGAAGGTTCAGTCCATCAAGAGCGGACTGATCGAAGCGTGCTGCGGCCTGCTGACAGGTTTTGAGGTAAGCAGCGCAAAAGAGAAAATCCCAATATAGACAGTAGCCCCCGAGACATTGTCCGGTGTTCGGAAAGAAAAGCCGGATAGAGGATCAATTAAATTCCGTAGGAAACTAACCAAATGTGTCTTATGTGAATAAGCAGGCATCGTTGCTGGGCGCGGCCTCACACATTGCCGAAGTCACGGGCTAAAGCAGAGACTGGAGCGGGCCGAGGAGGAGCTCGGCCAAGCGAGGAAGCAGCTGGAAGACCAGCAAGGTATGTAATGGCTCACTATATATTCAGAAAGAATAAATGATGTATATTGACCGTAGTGTCATGATATGTGTAGGAGCGACGACCGAGGTCGAGGCCCTTAAAAAGGCCCTGGCCGAAACCGAGGGGAAAGCTGTCAAGGAGCAGGCCGCTCGTAAGAGGCTTAAGGCCAGGCTGAACGAGGTCCAGCAAGAGCTCCATGACGCTGTGAAGAAGTGCGAGACCTTGGAGTGCGATGTTTTGGCTCGGGAGACCGAACTCGCCAAGGCTCGCCAAAGCGCGGAAGTGGCCCGGGTTGAAGCCCAGGGTGCCCTCCAGGAGATCCAAGAGGCCAAGAAGATCGCGATGGGTAAGGCGTTTAGTATGCAAAGCAAGTATGTGAAGAAGAAGTATTTCTTACTAACCCAGATTCGGAGTTCTCCAAGGGCATTTGCAGATCTGCCATGCAGTGTGTCCAACGCTGTGGAGTTCTTCCGAGCCGAAGAGGGGAGCTCAGCGAAGAAGCTTTTCTGGTCGCAATATCTTGCGCCAGAACATCCAATGCCCTTTAGTGATCAGCTAAAACAGCTGGTTGAGCCACATAGGGTGGCCGAATTGGCCATGAAGGATCTAATAATCCGGTTGTGGCCTGCCGAAGCTATGCCCTGTAGCTACTTCGGGCTCGTGAAGCGGCTGGTGAACGCCTGTCCTCGGCTGGAGGTCGTCAAGCGATCGGCCTGGGTTGAGGGTGCGCGCATGGCCTTCGCCCGCGTGAAGGTGTGGTGGGCGAAGATGGACGCCGTCAAGCTTATGACCGAGGGACCGCCAGAGGGCAAGGAGCAACGCACACCCGAGCGGTATTTTGCCGATGTCCTGGAGGGGTCTCGTATTGTGGCAACGCAATGTGCGCAAGACGTTATTTTCGAATGAATATCTTCATGTTGTCTCTGCCTTGTATGATGAAATAAATTTTGTTATGTAATATAAGGTTTGTTTAAAAAAATTCATCTCCTGTGCGGCCGTATTATGTGAAATCTGAGAGTTGGCCAGTCGTCGGCTTCTGCCCCCATGTAGGAAGTACGGGGGTGTTCCGGATGTAATCTAAACACTCTTGATCCAATTGTTTGGTCCTTGAAGGAGGTGTTTAGCGCAGCGAACCAGGAAATCAGACTATGCGGCTTGAATGCCCTCACTTAGCCATAGGAGTTTGACGATAAAAATTTAGGCACAGCCCCTGGTATCTGAACTAGGAAGCTATAAACACCTGATCGGGCAAGTACCAATCCCTCACATAATGCGGAAAAAATCTCTAATGATTTGAGACCTCCGAAGAGCTGACCGGCTCTTGCCGCATCATCACAGTCAGTTTTCGGCTTTCTCTACTGAGGTGCTCATCCGGGTAAACCAGGGCACAATCGCAGTAGTTCTCCCTTTACTACCCTAGCCGATGTAGTGGAACATAGGGTAGCAAGCACATGAGCCGGGCAACCCAACTATTGACCAAAGACATGATTCGGAGCCAATGCATATAGTGCTAAATTCGGGGTGCCGAACAGTAGAAAGTGTTCGGACTTTGTTGCCGTGTTGTGGGGCACTATGAAGCCCCTGGCAAATTGGAATGTACCAAAGTGTACGGGTGCTATCTGATAAGGTTATCAATAGAAAAAGGAAAACAGAAAAAAGAGCAAGGGTAATGAGCCAAGGTCGCAAAATTTGGGCCGCAAATTGTTTCCGTTATAATTTTATTAATACATTGAAGCGCATTGATACAAATAGTGCAATAAGCAACGGGGCTAAGCCACGACCAAGAGAGAGCTGTGTGTGGGTCCTGAAAATAGGTAGAGTGATTGTTAAAGAGACTACCCAAAAATTCCCCTATACATCTGTGCTTTGTGTCAACTTGGTATATTTATCCTTTGAAAGGGCCGATGATTCGACCACCAGGGGGAACCTGTGGAAAGAAAATCTGAAAAGGAGAAAAGAAAACGGTGAGGGTATGTGTGTCCGAGAGCGGTCGAGCCGTATTGTGGATCACATGCCAATTATGCCTCCGTCTATGCCCATGGTATCTTGAGTGCGTAGTTATGTACGCGTGGTACGAACACCGCTACTTGATCGGGACTGGGACGGAGGCCGAATTGCTAGTCGAGATCTTGACGAGCTGAGCTGTCCTGCTGTAGAGTAGTCCGGACTCTTTTGACAATGTCCAGGCGGCTCGGCCGCCGAATTGAGGTTCTGTTTGAAAAGTCCGCTCTGTACTTCTGCTGCTCAGGCAGCGGTGTGCTCCTCGGTACGGAGGGAGCGTTCTGTGTTTCCATTAACTGTTATGATGCCGCGTGGTCCGGGCATCTTGAGATTGAAATAAGCGTAGTGTGGCACCGCATTGAATTGAGCAAATGTGGTTCGTCCAAGCAGTGCCTGATAGCCACTGTGAAAGGGGACGATATCGAAGATTAGCTCCTTGCTTCGGAAGTGGTCCGAAGATCCGAACACAACCTCTAGTGTGAGTCCTTTAAAGGTAGTCTTGGTGGGCTTGATCCATGATGGATTAATGCCCATCTTGCGCATTGTATCCTGATAGAGCAAGTTGAGGCTGCTGCCACCGTCCATCAGGACTCGTGTCAGGTGAAACCCATCAATTATTGGATCCAGGACCAGTGCGGCTGAACCGCCGTGAGGGATACTGGTCGGATGATCCCGGTGGTCGAAAGTGACAGGGCATGATGACCATGGATTAAATTTTGGGGCGACTAGCTTTATCGCGTACACGTCCCTGAGCGCGCGCTTACGCTCCCTCTTGGGGATGTGAGTAGCATATATCATGTTCACCGTTTTGACCTGAGGGGGAAACTTCTTCTGTCCCCCTATGTTTGGTGGCTGGGGCTCCTTGTCGTCGTCTTCACTTTGCGATCCCTTCTCCTTGCTTTTGGCATTTAACTTGTCGGCTTGTTTAAAAACCCAACAATCTCTGTTGGTATAATTGGGTGGTTTGTCTGGGGTGCCATGAACTGGCACGGACGATCGAGTATGCGGTCCAAGCTAGATGAGCCCGAATTGTTCTTTTTGAACGGCTTCTTCCGCTGACAGGACTTAGAGCCACTGAATCCGGCATTGACTGTCGTATCATCGGTGTTTTCATTGTTGTTTCGACACTTATATCTATTGCGTCGGGACTTGTCGTTGCTATTTTTGGCTTCAGGGGTGCCGGTGTCGCTTGCATGGTTTTTGCTACGGGCCAGCCAACTACCCTCACCCGCACAAAAGCGGGTCATGAGTGTCGTGAGGGCTGCCATGGACTTCGGCTTTTCTTGGCCGAGGTGGCGGGCGAGCCATTCGTCGTGGATGCTGTGTTTGAAGGCCGCTAGGGCTTCGGCATCTGGATAGTCGACGATCTGGTTCTTTTTAGTTAAGAACCTAGTCCAGAATTTCCTGGCAGACTCTCCGGGCTGTTGAACTATAGGGCTTAAGTCATCTGCGTCCGAAGGTCGAACATATGTACCTTGGAAGTTGTCAAGGAAGGCTTCTCCAAGTTCTCCCAGTTGCCGATGGAATTTTCGGGCAGGCTGTTCAACCAGTGCCGGGTTGCTCCTTTGAGTTTTAGGGGAAGGTATTTAATGGCATGAAAGTCATCGCCGTGGACCATATGAATATGGAGAATGAAGTCTTCGATCCATACCGCGAGATCTGTGGTTCCATCGTATGATTCGATATTCACGGGTTTGAACCCTTCTAGGAATTCATGTTCCATGACTTCGCCAGTCAAGCAAAGAGGGTGTGCGGCGTCTCTATATCGGGCCGCATCACGATGTAGCTCCGATGGAGTCTGTCTGTGGCTTTCGGCCCACGCATGACTAGGTGTTCGCACACAAACACGTCACCGTGTACCTCCAATGCCAAGGGTGATGCACCACAGCTCGCGTCGAAGGAGACCCGTCCGGAAGCGTGGTACGCAAGCAATCCGGCGGGTGCTTTTCATGACCCGAAACCCCACACGCCCGGGAGGGACCCCGTCAGGGCGCGCGGCGGCTATGGGCTGCCCTAGGTCGACCTGGTCGTCCCGAGGGCCTCGAGGTTCGCCGCCCTACAACAAGAAGAACGAACGAAGAACGAGGAAGAAGAAGAACAAGGGAGAAGGAAAAGTAAAGGTAAAAGGTGTAGATAGATTTGTTCGATTGTGTGTTGTTCAATCGGCCGTCACCCCTTACATATATATGAGGTGGCTGGACTTCCCGTACAAGAAAAGGACTCAAATCACGTCCAAATCATCAAAAATTACCTTAACTCGGACTACAAGGGCCGGAACTTCCGGTCTGGCCCGGAACTTCCGGGCTGAAATTATACCAAGTAGCCCTCTTGCACTGAATCTGCAGGCCGCATACTACTTCGGATGACGATGGTCCCAAAAGCAAAGTTGTAAATCTTGCAATGGAGAAAAACTCTTCAGTTAATCACTTTTTCATCCGAGGTCATCTTAATGTCGAAATCGGCCCCGCAAATATGCAAACAATGTTAAAATTCCAGTCTTCGGGGCGCACGGCGTGCAAACTTTCGGTTTAGCCCAGAACCTCCCCGGAAGTTTTGCCCGGAACTTCCGGGGCAAACTTATGCAGCGCACTGTTTTGGCTCTAACTTTTGCATATGAATTCCGATTTAGACGTTTTTATATCGAAATCGATCTTCTCGACGAGATGAAGACAATCCATGTGGAAACATTTCTCATATAAGGCCATCTTGGGGTGTAATCAGCTTAATAGTGTTCTGAATATAAAATCTGAGTACTTCAAACACAACTTCGGCCTTAGAGATGAGACCGGATGGCTATGGCCCAAATATGAAAGTTTCTCCTTTTGACGATATGGAACTTTCTCACTTTGAGCACTTCTCCATTTGAGGCCATCTTAATTAAGTTCTTGGTCGTGTCAAAATCTAGTGTCAACACATGCCCCCCTATTTTTCGACAAACTTGTGTGCCGAAAAATAACTTGCACGATGCTTTTTCTAAGGACGATGTCAACACTCCATCGGCCATTTTGCATGTTCTTAGGACGGTAAGTATATATCGGCCATTGCTTGTTTGAACCTCTTGATGCAAACTTGGGTGAAAACTTCTCAGCTTCTATAACAATCCGGTGATAAGGTTCCATAGACCAAAACCATCCTCCGAACCATATTGTTCTCCCTTTCGTTAGGATTTTGCAGATAATCAAGAATGAACTTCCTTCAATCCTTACTTCATCTGCATAAAAGTTTCATAAGTGGCCGAAGAGATGGGCTTCGATTCGGCCTTACCTATGTTGACAAGACCTAGCATCGGCTATTGATAGAAATGCAATACACCATGGTTAACATAGTAGCCAAATGCTTGCTGTGACAACTCTTTCGAATTGTCATGTCTAGATATATGAACAATTTTAAAGCAACCCAAGGTAAATCTTGCATCTAGACATACCAAAAGATAAACTATAAGTGATTCATCAAAACGTTGATAACCCTTGGATATTTGTTGCACTACTAATAATGAATCACTGGAAGCCTCAATATGTATAGAACCTATAGCAAGGCAAAGCTCCAATCCGAATAACAATGCATATTCGGCTTTGATCATTGTGCAAAAATATTTTAAGCGGCATGAGGCTTCACAAAATAGCTTCATATGGAGATAAATAAACAACACCAACACCTTGGCCATTGTTAGACATTTAACCATCAATATATAATCTCCATGGTACTAAAGAGATAAAGCTAAAACAATATTATGCATGATGTCAACATGATGTTCAATAATAAAATCAACCATGATTTGGCCTTACGTAAATTCTGAAAACTAATAAGCCAAAGCACACCGAATCAAAACATAAGTTCACTTTGCAATTTTGATGAATTGGTCTATGCATAATATCTTCAATGGCATCAATTTGACAACTTCCTTTGCAAGCACTTATCTCAATCTCTACTCAAACTAAGGACAATGTTAGAATACCACACCGGCCATTCTTAGATATATTCTCAGGGCGATAGATAGGTATCGGCCATTACCATGAGGTCCATGTAGAATTCACCCACCAAAGTATGTATAGCCGAAATAAACAAATGAAATAGCAATAAAATATTTCGGCCCCTTTATATTAGCAACAAATATGAAACTAACCAAATGTATAGTGATTTGGTCATTCCCTCTCATGATATAGAAAATTATGTTGCATCCATGGATCAAAATGAATCCATGGAGGGTAATTGATCATACCTAGGGATGAATTCCATGGCAAAGGCATTGAGGGAGTCCTGGATTAGGGGGTGTCCGGTTGGCCGGACTAGACCTTCAGCCGGACTCCTGGACTATGAAGATACAAGATTGAAGACTTCGTCCCGTGTCCGGAAGGGACTTTCCTTGGCGTGGAAGGCAAGCTTGGAGATACGGATATGCAGATCTCCTACCATTGTAACCGACTTTGTGTAACCCTAACCCTCTCCGGTGTCTATATAAACCGGAGGGTTTTAGTCCGTAGGACAACATACAGAACAACAATCATACCATAGGCTAGCTCCTAGGGTTTAGCCTCTCCGATCTCGTGGTAGATCTACTCTTGTACTACCCATATCATCAATACTAATCAAGCAGGACGTAGGGTTTTACCTCCATCAAGAGGGCCCGAACCTGGGTAAAACTTCGTGTCCCTTGCCTCCTGTTACCATCCGGCCTAGACGCACAGTTCGGGACCCCCTACCCGAGATCCGCCGGTTTTGACACCGACATTGGTGCTTTCATTGAGAGTTCCTCTGTGTCGTCGCCGTGAGGCTTGATGGCTCCTACGATCATCGATAGTGATACAGTCCAGGGTGAGACCTTCCTCCCCGGACAGATCTTTGTCTTCGGCGGCTTCGCACAGCGGGCCAATTCACTTGGCCATCTGGAGAAGATCGAAAGCTATGCCCCTGGCCGTCAGATCAGATTTGGAAGTTTAAACTACACGGCTGACATCCGCGGGGACTTGATCCTCGACGGATTCGAGCCACTGCCGAGCGCGCCGCACTGTCACGACGAGCATGATCTAGCTCTGCCGCCAAACAATGCCCTGGAGGCCGCACCCGCATCGGCTTTGACCCTTAATTCGGAGCCAACTCCGCCGATCGAGGATGGGTGGTTGGACGCCGCCTCGGCGGCTGTGATCCCAACGGCGATCGAGCCGAACACCAGCCCTGCACTCCGCGAGACTCGTGACTCCAAGGAGCCGGACTCCTCTCCGGACTCCGAACCCTCCGCGCCCCTGCCGATCGAATCCAATTGGGCGCCGATCATGGAGTTTACTGCCGCGGACATATTTTAGCACTCGCCTCTCGGCGATATTCTGAAAACACTAAAGTCTCTCTCTTTATCAGGAGAGCCCTGGCCGGACTACGGTCAGCAAGGTTGGGATACGAATGATGAAGAAATTCAAAGCCTACCCACCACCCACTTTGTAGCCACTGTTGATGATTTAACCGACATGCTCGACTTCGACTTCGAAGACATCGACGGTATGGACGCCGATGCAGGAGACGATGAAGAACCAGCGCCTATTGGGCCCTGGAAAGCCACCTCGTCATATGGCATATACATGGTGGACACCCCAAAAGAAGGAGATGGCGATGGAACAACGAAGGATGACCCCTCCAAGAAACAGCCTAAGCGCCGGCGTCAGCGGCGCCGCTCAAAATCCCGCCAAAGCAAATACGGTGACTCCAGCACGGGAGATAATAATACTCCGGAGAGTGCCGAAGAAAACCCCCTCCAGCAAGATTCAGCACAGGAGGATGGAGAAGCCAGCCCTCATGAGAGAGCGGCAGATAGAGAGTTCGAGGACAATAATTATATGCCTCCCTCCGAAGACGAGGCAAGCCTCGATGACAACGAATTCGTCGTGCCAGAGGATCCCATCGAGCAAGAGCGTTTTCAACGCAGGCTCATGGCCACGGCAAGAAGCCTCAAGAAAAAACAGCAACAGCTTAGAGCTGATCAAGATTTGCTAGTCGACAGATGGACTGAAGTCCTTGCAGCCGAAGAGCATAAACTCGAACGCCCCTCCAAGAGCTACCCAAAGCGCAGGTTGCTACCCCGATTAGAGGAAGAAGCACTTAAACCTACATCACCAGCACTTGATACGGCCGACCGGCCACCTCGTGGTCACGACAGAGAGGCCTCTCGGCCCTCCACTCAAGCTGCACCCCGTACCAAGGCACGGGAAATTGCGCCAGACCTGCGAGATATATTGGAGGACAAGGCAAGGCAAATAAGGTCGATCTACGGATTGCGTGGGCGCCCCGCGACTCAGGACGGTAACCGTCACGCCGGACACAAATCCAGTAGGGACGAACACAGTAGACAAAGCTCATTGGAGCTACGTCATGATATAGCCCAGTACAGAGGCGCCGCACACCCACTATGCTTCACAGATGAAGTAATGGATCATCAAATCCCTGAGGGTTTCGAACCCGTAAACATCGAATCATATGATGGCACAACAGATCCTACAGTATGGATCGAGGATTATCTCCTTCATATCCACATGGCCCGCGGCGATGATCTCCACGCCATCAAATACCTCCCACTCAAGCTTAAAGGACCAGCTCGGCTTGGCTTAACAGCTTGCCAGCAGGATCAATCGGTTGTTGGGAGGACCTGGAAGCCGCATTCCTCGACAATTTCCAGGGCACTTATGTGCGACCACCAGACGCCGATGACCTAAGCCACGTAATTCAGCAGCCAGAGGAATCGGCCAGGCAATTCTGGACACGGTTCCTAACAAGGAAAAATCAAATAGTCGATTGTCCGGACGCAGAGGCCCTAGCAGCCTTCAAACACAATATCCGTGACGAGTGGCTTGCGTGGCACCTTGGACAGGAAAAGCCGAAATCTATGGCAGCACTCACGACACTCATGACCCGCTTTTGCACGGGAGAAGACAACTGGCTTGCTCGTAGCAACAACATGACCAAGAACCCTGGTAATTCGGATACCAGGGACAGTAGTGGCAGGTCGCGTCGCAACAAGCAGAAGCGCCGCATTAACGGTGACAACCCTGAGGATACGGCAGTTAATGTCGGATTCAGAGGCTATAAATCCGGTCAGCGGAAAAAGCCATTCAAAAGAAATCCTAGGGGGCCGTCCAGTTTGGACAGAATACTCGACCGCTTGTGCCAGATACATGGCACCCCCGAAAAGCCGGCCAATCACACCAACAGGGATTGTTGGGTGTTCAAGCAGGCAGGCAAGTTAAATGCCAAAAATACTGACAAGGGGCTGCATGATGACGAAGAAGAGCCCCGGCCGCCGAACAATAGTGGACAGAAGGGTTTTCCCCCACAAGTGCGGACGATGAACATGATATACGCAACCCACATCCCCAAGAGGGAGGGGAAGCGCGCGTTAAGGGACGTATACGCGGTTGAGCCAGTCGCCCCAAAGTTCAACCCATGGTCCTCCTGCCCGATCACCTTTGATCGAAGGGACCATCCCACTAGCACCCGTCATGGCGGATTCACCGCATTGGTTCTAGACCCAATTATTGATGGATTTCATCTCACTACAGTCCTTATGGACGGTGGCAGCAGCCTGAACCTGCTTTACCAGGATACAGTGCGGAAAATGGGCATAGATCGCTCGAGGATTAAGCCCACCAAAACGACCTTTAAAGGCATAATACCAGGTGTAGAGGCCAACTATACAGGCTCAGTCACACTTGAAGTGGTCTTCGGATCTCCGGATAATTTCCGAAGCGAGGAGTTAATCTTCGACATAGTCCCATTCCGCAGTGGCTATCACGCACTGCTCGGGCGAACCGCATTTGCCAAGTTCAATGCGGTACCGCACTACGCATACCTTAAGCTCAAGATGCCAGGCCCTCGAGGAGTAATTACGGTCAATGGAAACACCGAACGCTCTCTCCGAACGGAGGAGCACACGGCGGCCCTTGTTGCGGAAGTACAAAGCAGCCTCTCCAGGCAGTTCTCCAGTCCGGCCATTAAACGTCCGCACACCGTCGAGCGCGCCCGGAGTAACCTACAACAAGACCGCCTGGCATGTTCCGAGCAGGCATAGCATTGCGGCCCCAACCCCAGCCCTCGCAAAAATGCGACACCAGTACTTCGCATACATAACTACGCTCTAGAAATACCATGGGTGCAGGGGGAGGGGCACCATCATGGCACACCCGAAACATGGCTTAAACTGCACCAAGGGCTGCCGATTTTTTAATTTTCTCTTACTTTCAGGACTCCACTCTTCGGAAGGCCTGTTCGGCAGTTTAATTGCCGCACAAACAATGCAAGAACTAGGGAAGCAGACAAGCCATGCCGCACTACGGAACTCCCAGGTGGTCTCTATCACGAGCAGTATACCTGTTTCGCTTACCATTCAGCAGCCCGCCCCTGGAACGGACATGTTAAATAGTCCAACCTTTTGCTTATCGCATTATTTGTATCGTTCTAGTTTGATCGCAGCCCTTTTTAATAAACAATGCATAGCCTTTGTCTATTTTTGCATTACTTTTTTTTACAAATATATGCTCCTTAATGACATGTTGCACCCGTACACTTTGATACGGCCAAAATACGCCAGGGGCTTTAGTACCCCTCAGTATGGTGTGAGAAGTCCGAACACTTTAACAAGTGCGGCACCCCGAACTTATAGCATTATATGCATCGGCTCCGAATCATGTCTTGGGTCGATAGTTGGGTTTGCCCGGCTCCTATGTTTTGGTGCCTTGCGTTCTGCTATATCGGCTAAGGTAGCACTAGGAGAACTACTGCGATTGTGCCCCAGTCGAGCTGGGTCGAGCACCTCAGTAGAGAAAGCTAAAACTGACGGTCATGATGAAGCGAGAGTTGGTCGCTGTTCGAGAGGTTTTTCGAGTCCCTAAAGACTTATGCCGCTTGGAGCGAGGAGTCGACTCTGTCCGGCCAAGGCATGGATAGCGCCCCGAAATCGGTCTTACGAATACCAGGGGCTTCACAGATATTTAAAATTATAGAATTCTATGGCTAAGTGAGAGTATTCACGCATGATAGTTCGATTGCCTTGTTCGTTGGGCTGAGCGCCTCCCTCGAAGGACCCAAACATGGGAAAAAGAGTGCTCAGGTTTATGCCCGAACACCCCAGCACTAGCGGCACGGGGGCAGAAGCCGACGACTCGCCATCTCTCAAAATTGATAAACAGCCGTACAGAAGGTAATATTTTAAATTCCTACAGCATTTCTTAGCGCATATGAACAAGTTTTCAGCGCACAGGACAAAACGAGCGAGTTTTACTCAAAAATTACATCTTTGGAACATTCATCCGCCATAAGGCAGGCACCCTTCAGAACATCCTTATAATAATTCTCGGGCTTGCGATGCTCCTTCCCCGGCGGTGGCCCGTCCTTCACAAGCTTCTCAGCATCCAGCTTGCTCGAGTGCACCTTAGCACGGGCAAGGGCCCTACGGGCGCCTTCAATGCAGACGGAGCGCTTGATGACTTCGAGCCTTGGACAGGCCCCCATCAGCCGCCGCACCAGCCCGAAATAGCTCCCAGGCAGAGCCTCTCCAGGCCACAGCTGAATTATGAGGCCCTTTATGGCCTGTTCGGCCACCTTGTGGAGCTCAACCTGTTGCTTCAGCTGGCCGCTCAGGGGCATGGGGTGTTCGGCCTCAGCATACTGAGACCAGAACACCTTCTCTGTCGAGCTGCCTTCCTCGGCTCGATAGAATGCGGTGGCATCGGACACACTACGGGGAAGATCTGCGAATGCTCGTGGAGAGCTCCGGATTCGGGTAAGTAACAAGTAACTTATGTTTACGTGTTTGCTTTGCATAAAGAATACCTTACCCGCAGCTATCTTTTTCACCTCATCCAACTCCTGGAGGGTCTTCTGGGATTCGGCCTTGGCAGACTTGGCATTTTCAATAGCCACCGCGAGCTCGGACGCTCGCGTCTTTGAGTCAAGCTCCAAATTCTCATGTTTTTCCATGAGAGCCTAGAGCTCCTGCCGCACCTTGCCAACCTCGCCTCATACTTCTCCCGCTCGGTGCGCTCCGTGGCCACCCTCTTCTCGACCTCGAGCAGCGCTTGCTTAAGGGTCGCCACCTCAGACATGGCCCCTACAATAGCCACGATAATCCTGTCATTTTTTGCAATTGCACCTTTATATATATATATATATATATATATATATATATATATATATGTATATTTAAACAAGGTATTTCTTACCTTCCTTGTCCTTGAGCTTCTTCTTGGCACGCCTGAGCTCTTGCTCGGACTGCTCGAGGTTCTGCTTTAGCGTGTCCACTTCCGCAGTCAGTGCGGCGGACGCCAGCAGAGAAGCCTGCATACGCATATTGACTCCTTTTTGTTAGACTCCTGCGAATTTTATTTGATCCTCTATTCGGCTTTCTTCCCGAACGCCAAACAGAGCATCAGGGGCTACTGTCTAGCGGTAATATTATTTACGCATTCTTTACTTACCTCAAAGACTGTTAAAAGGCTAGTACAAGCTTTAGTCAGTCCGCTCTTGGCGGACTGAACCTTCTGGACTACCGCACTCATAATGGTGTGGTGCTCCTCGTCGATGGAGGCGCCTTTGAGCGCCTCCAACAGACTGTCCGGCGCCTCCGGTTGGACGGGGGTCACCGGCACAGAGGGCTTGCTCCTCTTGGAAGGAGGTCGCCCGCCGAACTCTGGAACCTTTGAAGGTTCCGGAGCGGTGTCCGGCCTAGAGCCGGACTTGGAGCCCTAGGGGATTTTATCCCCTTTACTCCTGGAGTCCGGGAGGTCGCCTTGCGGCGCCTCCAGGACCACCTCCTCCCGGCTTGGAACCTGTTGGGACAACACTTCGGCGTCGTCTGTAGGGCGGGGGGAGGAAGCCGTCGGAAGCGAATTCACATCCGACGAGTCCAGTGAACCGCTCGATGACGCGTCGAGCCGGTCTTTGGGTGGGCTGCATAATCATATTCGACATAAGGGAAAGCTGTGCAATAAAGGAATACTATGAATTACTCTGGTATCCGGATACTTATGATTTCGCCAGGGGCTTGGCCCTAAGCGGCCACTCCTCTTTGCCGTCGTTGGCGTTGGTGGAGTAGTCCGGAGAAAGGGTTTTCCCCTTCTTGGACCCTTCGGCCTCCCCAATTGGGGCGGCCTTCCTTTTATTCCCTTCCCCCGCTGGAGGGGGAGAGGTCTCTTCTTCATTCTCCTCGTCTTCGTGGGAGGAGTGCGTCGAGTCATCGGATGATGAATCCGACACCTCCGGGTGTCGGGCACTCTTTCGAGTCCCCGTGGCCTTCTTCTGCGCCTTCTTCTCCGGCACCACATAGGGTGCCGGTACCAGCAGCTTCGCCAAACGAGCATCCGCTGGGCCTTCGGGCAAAGGAGCCGGACAGTTGATCTGTCCGGACGTCTCCTGCCAATCCTGTCAAAGGTAAGGGAGCTTAGTGTAACACCCTCGATGCGACTATAGCTCCCACGTCTCGAGGCACGACTTAGAGACATAATCGCATTGAAGGCATATGTCGCAAGTGAGGTAATCTTCACACAACCCATGTAATACATAAGGGAAAGAGATACATAGTTGGCTTACAATCGCCACTTCACACAATTGCAAGAATAAAGCATTACATCAAACAAATACAATCAAGGTCCGACTATGGAACCAAAATAAAAGAAGAACCCCAAATGAGACAAAGGTCCCAATCACCCCCAACTGGGCTCCACTACTGATCAACTAGAACGAAACAACACAAAGGACAAGATCTTCATCGAGCTCCTCCTGAGCTTGGTTGCGTCATCTGCATAGTCTCATTGGCACCTGCAAGCTGGTTTTGGAAGTATCTGTGAGCCACGGGGACTCAGCAATCTCGCACCCTCGCGATCAAGACTATTTAAGCTCATAGGTAAGGCAAGATATGAGATGGAGCTGCAGCAAGCGACTAGCATATATGGTGACTAAACATACGCAAATGAGAGCGAGAAGAGAAGGCAAAGCACGGTCGATAAAAGTATGATCAAGAAGTGATCCTAGACTAC
The DNA here is from genome assembly GCF_018294505.1 of Triticum aestivum. Lineage (NCBI taxonomy): Eukaryota > Viridiplantae > Streptophyta > Magnoliopsida > Poales > Poaceae > Triticum > Triticum aestivum. The sequence continues at coordinate 260,657,852 of NC_057812.1, read as the reverse complement.
CTACGTCAAGCATAACTCCAACACCGTGTTCACTTCCCGGACTCCACCAGAAAGAGACCATCAGGGTTACACACGCGGTTGATTCATTTTAATTAAGGTCAACTTCAGGTTTTCTACAACCGGACATTAACAAATTCCCATCTGCCCATAACCGCGGGCACGGCTTTCGAAAGTTCAAATCCCTGTAGGGGTGTCCCAACTTAGCCCATCACAAGCTCTCACGGTCAACGAAGGAATAGACCTCCACCCGAGACATTCCGATCAGACTCGGTATCCCGGTACAACACGACATTTCGACAGGGTAAAACTAAACCAGCAACACCGCCCGAATGTGCCGACAAATCCCGATAGGAGCTGCACATATCTCTTTCTCAGGGCACACTCAAATGAGACTAGCTACGAGTAAAACCAACCCTCAAGTTTCCCCGAGGTGGCCCCGCAGGCAGCTCAGTTCGGACCAACACTCAGAGGAGCACTGGCCCGGGGGGGGGGGGGGTTAAAAATAATGATGACCCTTGGGCGCGCGACCCCCAAGGGAAAAAGAAAAGGCTAGGTGGCAAATGGTAAAACCAATGTTGGGCATTGCTGGAAAAGCTTTACTTAAGGCGAACTGTCAAGGGGTTCCCATTATAGCCCAACCGCGTGAGGAACGCAAAATCCGGGAACATAACACCGATATGACGGAAACTAGGGCGGCAAGAGTGGAACAAAACACCAGGCATAAGGCCGAGCCTTCCACCCTTTACCAAGTATATAGATGCATTAATTAAATCAGATATATAGTGATATCCCAACAAGTAAATAAATATTCCAACAAGGAACGGCCTCCAATCTTCACCTGCAACTAGCAATGCTATAAGAGGGGCTGAGCAAAGCGGTAACATAGCCAATCAACGGTTTGCTAGGACATGGTGGGTTAGAGGTTTGACATGGCAATTTGGGAGGCTGACAAGCAAATGGTAGGCATCGTAGCATTGGCATAGCAAAAGAGCGAGCATCTAGCAAAGCAAAGATAGTAGTGATTTCAAGGGTATGATCATCTTGCCTGAGATCCCGCAAGGAAGAAGAACGAGTCCATGAAGAAGACAAACGGAACATAGACAAACGGATCATCACAAACGCGACGTTCACGGAATCAACCCGAAGGAGCAAACACCGGAAAGGAGCAAACAATCATGGTAAACAACCATCACATAATCATGGCATGATGCACAATCAAGTATGATGCATGTCCGGTTTAAGTATGCATAGCATGGCAAAGTGCACAATCACTCCTACAAATTAAGTGGAGCTCAATATGCATCGGGATGCATATTGACAAAACACCACATCAATTATTTAGTTCTCTCTCGTTTATGTACCCCAACAATATTAAATTTTGATTAACATGGCAAGAGGTGAAGCACAACAAACCTACCTATCTAGGCAAGTTCAAATGAGGCCGGAAGCAACGAACAACAATTCCGGAAAATCCTCATATGCATAATTTAAGGTTTGGTACTGTTCTGCCCTAAACATTATTTTAGAGTTGTTAAACATGCAAATTGAAGCCACCATGTTAAACTAGGCATTTTTCTACCCCATTTACATATAAAGATTATTTAAATCGGAGCTACGGTTATTTAGTTATGAATTAAAGCATTTTAACATGGCATAGGAGCAAAAATTAAAGAAACAGCATTTTAAACATTTCAAACATAGATGAAAGTTGGATATTATTAATCTACATAAAATTCTGAGCAAGTTTCATATATAAAACATTTTAATCCGATGCACGGTTAGTGAGTTATTAAATGCATGAACTAGGGGGGCTTTTCTGCAAAATTGGCAATCTCTGGATAAATAGGAAAATCCCAGGCGCTGAAAAAAAACATCACGGGCCGAATCCTAAAATTGGAGCATGCGCTGGGGGCGGCTCACCCATGGGCCTTGGCCCATCTGCAGAGGAGCCGGCTTGGGGCAGCGGGGCTGGGCCTCCCACGCCGACCGAAGCAGGGGGACGCTGAGCCTGGTGCGTCACGAATCTGGCCCGACTGGGCCTGGCTTGGCGCTGCGCTGGGCCGGGGGAGCTGGGCCGGCCCAGGTCGCGGTCAACGGCGGACGACGCCATTCTCCCGATCGAGGCAAGGGCGGTGGCACCGGGAGGAGGTCCGGGTGGATCCGGTCGCCGGAGTTGGCGGCGGGGTCGACGGGGAGTAGGACGGCGGCGAGGGAACGCGGGGTCAGGAAGAGGGCGGCACGCGCGGGTGGCGGAGCGCGGTGTCCGAGGCCGGCGGAGGAGCGTGGACAGCGCGACTCGTCGGAATCCGGCGAGCTCTGGCGAGCGGGTGCGGCGGCGGGGAAGGTGAGGCGAGGCGGCAGTCGGCGGCGGAGACCGGTGCGGCAGAAGCAAGGAGGCGGCGGCGGAGGAAGACTCGGGCGGCGGCGGTTTGGGCCCGGGCGGGCCGGATCTGGGCGCCGCGGGTGGCGCGGTGGAGGGAGCCGGCGATGGACAGGTGGCACGCCGTGATTGGTGCGTGGCGGTGGCGCTGCTAAGGTGTCAGCGTGTGATTCGCCGGAGTGAGGTGGCCGGGCGGGGTGGACGCGTCGGCCGGCGGGCGGAGATGTCCGGCGACGCGGAGGGAGTTGGATCTAGGGTTGGACTGCGCGAAAAATTTGGAAGAGAGCACATATTTATAGGTAGAGGGAGCTAGGAGAGTCCAAATGAGGTGCGGTTTTCGGCCACGCGATCGTGATCGAACGACCGAGATGATGGAGAGGTCTTAGGTGGGTTTTTGGACCACTTTGGAAGGGTGTTGGGCTGCAGCACACATGAGGCCTTTACGGTCCCTCGGTTAACCGATGGAGCATCAAACAAAATCCAAATGATACGAAACTTGACAGGCGGTCTACCGATAGTAAACCAAGGCCGCTTGGCAAGTCTCGGTCCAATCCAGAAATGTTTAAACCTCACACATGAAAGAAAGGTAGAAACGACCACCGGAGGAGAACGAAGCGCCGGATTGCAAAACGGACAACGGGGAAAATGCTCGGATGCATGAGACGAACACGTATGCAAATGAAATGCACATGATGACATGATATGCAATGCATGACACGCAAGCAATGACAAGGCAACAATAGCGAATAACTGAACGACACCTGGCACATCGGTCTCGGGGCGTTACTCTTAGATCCCGCATGGAGTCAAACTATGAAAAACTGATACCCTGTCAAAGGTAAAAACAGCTTACCGCATGAGCGTGACGCTGCATACTGAATCTGCAATCCTCGGTAGCAGATGCGGGGGCCTCGGCGCCCTTGAAAAGCACCTTCCAGGCATCTTCGTACATCGTGTCGAAGAGCCTGCTCAGAGTTCGGTGTCGCGCCGGGTCGAACTCCCACAGGTTGAAAGCCCGTTGTTGACACGGGAGGATCCGGCGGATGAGCATAACCTGGACTACGTTGACAAGTTTGAGCTTCTTGTCCACCAGGGTTTGGACGCCTGTTTGGAGTCCGGTTAGCTCTCCTTTTTTACCCCACGACAGGCCCGTCTCCTTCCAGGAGGTAAGCCGCGTAGGGGGTCCGGATCGGAACTCGAGGGTTGCGACCCATTCAGGGTCGCGCGGCTCGGTGATGTATAACCACCCCGATTGCCACCCCTTCAGGGTCTCCACAAAGGAGCCCTCGAGCCATAAGACATTGGGCATCTTGCCCACCATGGCGCCTCCGCACTCCGCCTAGTTGCCACGCGCCACCTTCGGCTTGACATTGAAAGTCTTGAGCCATAGGCCGAAATGGGGGTGGATGCGGAGGAAAGCCTTGCACACGACAATAAACGCTGAGATGTTGAGGACAAAGTTCGGGGCCAGATCGTAGAAATCCAGGCCATAGTAGAACATGAGCCCCCGGACAAATGGGTGGAGAGGGAAGCCCAGTCCGCGGAGGAAATGGGGGAGGAACACCACCCTGTCATGGGGCCTAGGGGTGGGGATGAGCTGCCCCTCTTCAGGAAGCCGGTGCGCAATGTCGTTAGACAAGTATCAGGCCTTCCTTAGTCTTTTGATGTGTCCCTCCGTAACGGAGGAGACCATCCACTTGCCTCCCGCTCCGGACATGGCCAGAGAAGGTTGAGGTGGGGAGTGCGGATTTGGGCGCTGGAGCTCGAGTGCGTGAAAATGGATAGGCAAAGGAGGAAGAAGGCGTAGGTGAAAAGGTGGATCCTTATCCCCTTATATGGGTGGACGCAACTACATGTCTCCACCAGCCTGGTAAAACTTGCTTATCTCCCAAGCGTCGTAATCAATGGCGCGGTTGGGTTACCCATGCCCGTATTAATGAGAATCCCGGAATAAGGGGACACAATCTCTGCTTCAACAAGATGTGCCAAGGAAACCGCCTCGCGTGACACGCTGAGGTGGGATAATAAAACGATTCGAATAAAGGCTTGGCCGTGGTGCGTCGCACTACGAAATACGTCAGCAGATTAGATTTGTGTAAATATTATTCTCTCTATGGCAATATGTGGAAACTTATTTTGCAGAACCGGACACTATCTTTGTGTTCAAAAATCTTCTATAAAGTACTTGGAGGAGGAACCCGCCTTGCAATGCCGAAGACAAACTGCGCGCGGGACTCGTCGTCATTGAAGCCTGGTTCAGGGACTACTGAGGAGGTCCTGGATTAGGGGGTGTCCGGTTGGCCGGACTATACCTTCAGCCGGACTCCTGGACTATGAAGATACAAGATTGAAGACTTCGTCCCGTGTTCGGAAGGGATTTTCCTTGGCGTGGAAGGCAAGCTTGGCGATACGGATATGCAGATCTCCTACCATTGTAACCGACTTTGTGTAACCCTAACCCTCTCTGGTGTCTATATAAACCGGAGGGTTTTAGTCCGTAGGACAACATACAGAACAACAATCATACCATAGGCTAGCTCCTAGGGTTTAGCCTCTCCGATCTCGTGGTAGATCTACTCTTGTACTACCCATATCATCAATATTAATCAAGCAAGACGTAGGGTTTTACCTCCATCAAGAGGGCCCGAACCTGGGTAAAACTTCGTGTCCCTTGCCTCCTGTTACCATCCGGCCTAGACGCACAGTTTGGGACCCCCTACCCGAGATCCGCCGGTTTTGACACCGACAGGCATCAATGGTATGGTTGAAAAACATGGATGATGTCTTAACCGAAGATTTTGATGGGGTGATGCAAACCTTTGGCTTAATAGTTTCTGGTTTCCATCCTTTTCTTTCTTCACTTTTATAACACTTGTTGCAATAGAAGGTTGCACATCATTTTTATTTTGACTGCTCCTCTTGTGAACCCATGCCATGTTCTTATTTTTCAGCTCTTGTGCACTAAGTTTTTGTAATTCCTTCTTTCGCCAATACGATAAGCCGAGTGGGCACCCCGGCTGTGATTTTGTTTGAAGCAATGGCAATTCTTGTTTTACCTTGTGCACTGTCAACTTCTTTTCTTCAGATTTGGCACTTTGACTCTTGATAATTGGTTGCTTCGTCTCATTGCCTTTAGTAGCCAATGTCAACACGTTAATTGGCTCTTTTTCATTTGAGATCAAATCTGAAGTTGCACTCTTACGACCATCTCTTTTAACACGGTACACTTGTTTGACCACCTCTTTCTTCTTCTTTGAGCTCCGAGCCGATTCCTTATGATTGAAACGGCCTTTAACATATGATTGTTCAAATGTTGATCTTCTTGGAGATGCATAATATTGGTTAGATGGTCTAAAATAAGATGGAGAGTGTGCCCTTGTATCATACCTGTCCCATGATGGATATGGATCTACATGAGCATAGGGATGCATCCACGGCATTGGCACTGGCGGCCCAAAATAAGGACATGAATATGTTGCATTAAAATGCTCACTTTGCCAATACCGATCCTCATATTTGCGCCTTGGGGGTGATCTTGGTTTCTTGGCATGATTTGGCCGATAAGCATTCTTCTCTCCACTCTTCTTTTGATATTTATCCAATAGTTCAGCGAAGGTGATTTTTGATCTCTTACACTTGCGCTTATTTCGGCCTTTGTTTTCTTTTGGTTTGCTTTCATCGATCATTGGATTTCTTTGTTGCCCCCCAGTCCTCAGCATCTTCATTGTAGCTTCGATGGAATTCTCACCCTCAAGTTCATGTTCATTGTGATCTTCAACAACTTCTTTACTTGAAAGCTTGATCCCATCGCCTGCAGTTTTTACCTTCTCTTTAGATGGATCGGCTTGAAGTAGCCGATGCAAAAACTTTTTGCCATCAAGACCAATCGGAATAGACTGGTCATCCTTTGGTGTTTCAACAAATTTCAATCGTCCTTTTTCAATGGCCGATTTAACTATTTGACGAAACATGTGGCAGTCCTCAAAATTATGCTTGGACGAATCATGCAACTTACAATACATTCGTCCTTGGATAGATGGCTTGACATGGTGATCAAGAATTCTAATGTAATTATTTTTCAACAACAAAGCAAAGATTTGATCACACATGTTTGAATTGACGGTATACTTTTTGTTTTCTAGCTGATCTTGTTGTGAGAACGGCTTTGGAGTTAAGCAAACGAATGGTTCAGATTTGGCATCTTCCCATTCGGCTATGAATTCTCTTTCGCATACTTTTTCCGATGTCATTAAATAAGAAACTATACTAGCATCGGTTTTCTCAAAAGATTTTAACCTTGGCTTTAAATTTCTGAAATCAAAGTAGTTAGAATATACACGTCTCAATTGAGACCATGCATAAGCCAAGCATGAAGCAAGAAAAGCTACCCAATTAGATATGAACTTTAAATAAAGCAATGGGAAAAACTTTGGCTGCAGTAATAAGTCACTATCGGTCTCTTTGAATGGTACAATATATTGGCCGATATGCTTAGTAACAATTTTATTGCTAACAAGTAAATTGCCCTTCTTCATTGGTCTTTGAAAATTAGTTACTAGAATTTTTCTAATAGATGCATCAACAATAAAGTTGTGACCAAATCTGAAAATAGGTAAATTACTTGCTAGACATACCTCTTCAAATATGTTGGGAGAGCATGATGATTGCATATGATGAATAATATTGTCCATTGCTTCTGGATGACTTCCCAACACCATGTCACAATTTCTTCTTGATTTCGTGCATCATAAATTTGAAGATCTTTGTGAATCGAACTTTGTTTGGCTACCTGTTCTTGTCCTTGAAGCTTGTCAATTTCTATGGCACGAAACTCATAGGGCAGGAAGTAGGTTCCATTAACTTCAGAAAAATAAAGCATGATTGTTTTACTATGCTTGCCATGCCCTTTCTCAATAATACTTGCCTCTTTGGATTTGATGGATCCGGAGTATATACTACTTGATTCGGCTTTTTCAACCGAAGCACTTTTAGTTTCCGAATCATCATTCTTTTCACCGGTTATATTAATTGGCAACACTTCTTTTCTTTGAGCTAATTCCCTATCAATTCTCTCTTGGCCAAGTACTTGCACCCTATCGCGCAAAGCTTTAACTCCCCTCTCAATCTCAGCCCGCTCTACATTAGTTTGCCCCCCAATGCTTTTAGAATATTTCTGCAATGAAGTGTTAGTGTTGCCGAAATTTTGCAATTGTGTAGGGGGTGTATAATATGCTGCGGTACTAGGTGGAGGTGTATGCACTGCTGTATAACCATATGCTCTTTCGCCAATTCTATCAATGCATGTAGTTTCATCTTCTTGCAAAACTCTAGCCTTTATTGCAGCATAATCAGGAAACAACCCCTTTTCATATTGTTCAAGGCAAAGAGCACTAATTTTCTTGTTTTGTGCCAAGCTCTTTTTTAATACAGCCACAAGCGCTTCTGGAGGGGATTGCTCCACAATACTTTCAGATTCTTTCGCCAATGATTCGTGAGTGTTGCCGAAATTCCCGAATTGTGTAGAGTATGCATTATATGCTACAGTATTCGATGACGACACATGTGTTCCTGTAAAATTTTCACTTATTCGGCTATGACCATAAAGATGCGGGGCCGAATTATGAACATCTACAGTTGCATACGGTGCTGAAAATTTACTAAAATGAGGTGCAGCATATGATGGTTGAGAGTAACTGGTCGAATAGCTAGTAGTAGCATGGCCAATTCTCCCATCCATCAGCAAGGTTGGATTCACATACTGCAATTTAGTTGCCGATGAATAAAAAGGTGAAACACTTTCTTCTATGCTATTGGAAATTTTAACATGAGGTGTTTCAAATTGATTAACCGAACCCATCATGTTGTTCATCGGCATATGGATTTGTGGGGTTGCCGATGCATGAGAGTTAGGATACATATATTGTATGTTACTAGTATCATAAGAAGCTGAAACATGTTAATTACTTTGAATCGGCCTATGCACGTAATTAGATGCATTATTGAAAAAATTAGGGCTGGCCGATAGAGTATAATCATTGAACGATCTAGTAACATCATATGAATTATTTGCATCTACAGTAGGGAATTGGGTATTCATATTACCTTTGTAGATTGCAAACCCTAGATGACGATCTCTTCGTAGCAAGAACGGGCTGGAGACCGTTCAAAGCTTCGTCCCCAGCGGAGTCGCCAAAAAGTGTGTTCGCACACGAACACGTCACCGTGTACCTCCAACGCCGAGGGTGATACACCGCAGCTCGCGTCAAAGGAGACCCGTCCGGAAGCGCGGTACGCAAGCAATCCGGGGAGTGCTTTTCAGGACCCGAAACCCCACACGCCCGGGAGGGACCCCGTCAGGGCGCGCGGTAGCTATGGGCTGCCCTAGGTCGACCTGATCGCCCCTAGGGCCTCGAGGTTCGCCGCCCTACAACAAGAAGAACGAACGAAGAACGAGGAAGAAGAAGAACAAGGGAGAAGGAAAAGTAAAGGCAAAAGGTGTAGATAGATTTGTTCGATTGTGTGTTGTTCAATCGGCCGTCACCCCTTACATATATATGAGGCGACCGGACTTCCCGTACAAGAAAAGGACTCAAATCATGTCCAAATCGTCAAAAGTTACCCTAACTCGGACTACGAGGGCCGGAACTTCCGGTCTGGCCCGGAACTTCCGGGCTGAAATTATATCAAGTAGCCCTATTGCACTGAATCTGCAGGCCGCATACTACTTCGGATGACGATGGTTCCAAAAGCAAAGTTGTAAATCTTGCAATGGAGAAAAATTCTTCTGTTGATCACTTTTTCATCCGAGGTCATCTTGATGTCGAAATCGGCCCCACAAGTGTGCAAACAATGTTAAAATTCCAGTTTTCGTGGCGCACCGCATGCAAACTTTTGGTTTAGCCCGGACCTCCCCGGAAGTTTTGCCCGGAACTTCCGGGGCAAACTTATGCGGCACACTGTTTTGGCTCTAACTTTTGCATACGAACTCCGATTTAGACGTTTTTATATCGAAATCGATCGCCTCGACGAGGCGAAGACAATCCATGTAGAAACATTTCTCATATAAGGCCATCTTGGGGGCGTAATCAGCTGAATAGTGTTTTGAATATAAAATCTGAGTAGTTCAAACACAACTTCGGCCTTAGAGATGAGATCTGATGGCTATGGCCCAAATATGAAAATTTATCCTTTTGACGATACGAAACTTTCTCACTTTAAGCACTTCTCCATTTGAGGTCATCTTAATTAAGTTCTTGGCCGTGTCAAAATCTGGTGTCAACACTAGGTTTGTCATGTCCGAATAGATAACCGTCGTCACGTGTCGAGGCATGTCCTCGCGATCCGTAGATTGATCTCGTATCTCATGATCTATTGTTCAGGTCCTGCCGAAGGTCATATGTATGACCGCGAGCTGTTTTACCTCTGTATTTGCAATGAGGTGGGGCGGGCTGGTGTTCGGCTTGAGTTGCCATTTTATCCCGACCACGTGGTGGTCGGTCAGCCGCATTGCGCGATGGTGATATGTGCTATGGCGCCTCGTCGTTGAACTGAGGTAGCAATTTGCGCTTCGGGTAGCTTTTGGCTGGGCGCTTGAGGCCGTATTCTTCGGCTGCTAGGACGTTGGTCCATTTATCGTTGAGCAGATCTTGGTCATCTTGAAGCTGCTGCTGCTTCTTTTTCAAGCTCCTTGCAGTGGCTATTAGCCGGTGCTTGAAGCCCTCCTGCTCAAGGGGTTCCTCAAGCACGATGAAATCTTTAGTGCCGAGACTCGCCTCATCTTCGGAGAGTGGAAGATAATTGTTGTCCTCCGAGTCTTCGTGCGGGGCCTGTTTACCAGGGCTAACTTGCCCATCTTCCCGTTCGTCTTGTTCGGCAGTTGGATTAACGGGGTCTTTGTTGTCTTCGGTACCTTCCGGAGTGTTATCTTCTCCTGTGCCGGTGTTGCTGTCTTTGCTGCGGTGTGACTTAGAGCGGTGCCGCTGACGCCGGTGCTTTGATTGTATCTTAGGAGGTTTATCCTCAACTGGATCTTCCTTGTCATCGCCGCTATTCTCTTTTGGTGCATCCACCATGTATACATCATATGAGGAAGTGGTCGTCCAGCGTACGGTAAACGACAGGTTTTGAGCCTCTTCCTCTCCGGCTTCCTCATCCATAAAGTCAATGTCGTCGGATCCATAATCGAGCATGTCGGTTAAATCTTCGATAGTGGCTAAGAAGTGGGCGGTGGGTGGGAAGCGAAATTCTCTGTCATCAGCCTCTTGTTCAAACCGGATACAATTCGGCTATGGGCCCCTGCTAAGGATAGTGCTCTTAATGAGTTTAACACGTCGCCCAAGGGCGAGTGTCGGAAGATGTCCGCGGAGCTGAATTCGACGATCGATAACCGATCAAGCTCGACGTATGCGGACGCACAAGGTTCGGAACCTATAGGCGGAGACGAGTCCATGGTTCCGGTGACACAGATGTCACTTGAAGTTAAGTCTGTGTGTGGCTCCGACGCCGCTGAGTCTGCGGCTTCCGCGGCGGGCTTGAGCTTCCCGTCCTCGGATGGCGCAATCTGCTCCAGATCTAAAGCCGGAGCAGCTATAGGTACTATCTCCTGGGTATGTTCCAATGACAAAATTACGTCATGTTCATCGTGGCGGCAGGGAGCGGCTACCGTGGTCTCGAATCCGTCGAAGATCAAGTCTCCACGGATATCCGCGACGTAGTTCAAGCTTCCAAATTTGACTTGGTGGCCAGGGGCGTAGCTTTCGACCTGCTCCAGATGCCCAAGCGAGTTGGCCCGCGGTGCGAATCCGCCGAACATGAAGGTCTATCTGGGGAGGAAGACTTCCCCTTGGACAGCATCGTTGTAGATGATTGAAGGGGCCATCAAACCTTTTTACGACGACACAGTGGAACTCTTAATGAAAGCACCAATGTCAGTGTCAAAACCGACGGATCTCAGGTAGGGGGTCCCGAACTGTGCATCTAAGGTCGATGGTAACAGGAGACAGGGGACACAAGGTTTACCCAGGTTCGGTCCCTCTCTATGGAGGTAATACCCTACTTCCTGCTTGATTGATCTTGATGAATATGAGTATTACAAGAGTTGATCTACCACGAGATCGTAATGGCTAAACCCTAAAAGTCTAGCCTGTCTGACTATGATTATGATGATATATCTCTATGGACCTAGCCCTCCGGTTTATATAGACAATGGAGGGATCTAGGGTTACATAGGGTCGGTTACAGAGAAAGGAATCTTCATATTTGATCGCCAAGCTTGCCTGCCACACCAAGGAGAGTCCCATCCAGACACAGGTAGAGTCTTCGGTCTTCGTATATTCACAGCCCATCAGTCTGGCCCATGTCCAATAGGTCGGATGCCCGAGGACCCCTTAGTCCAGGACTCCCTCAGCGGACGCGGATGTGTTGGCCGCCACCTCATCGATGTCCACACAGCCGTCTTCTTTCTGTGCCGATAGGGCTCAGTTGCAGGCATGGGAGGCGCGGTACGACTTGATCTGTCAGGCTTGGAGGTGGAGCAGTGAGCTGCTTTGCTCATATCCGGCGGTCTCGGCGGGACACCCAGCCGGCTTTTATACAGACTGCTATTCCTACTTGTCGGATGCCACGGAAAGGATGTATAGGTTCTCCGAGGGCTCCATATGTCGGCGGCGGAAGGAAGGAGAGGGTGGGAGAAAAGAGCGGGAATTGGGCAGAGAGTGGCGGGGAATGGAAGTAGAGGGTGGGGATTTTGGCACCAAAAGCAATGCGTGTTGCTTCAAAAACGCGGGCTTCGCCTTCCTTTTGGGTGGGTCACGGGCATAGAGCGTCATTTCACGTGTTTGAACTCCTGCACCCCCCTCCCCCATGTTTGGTTCCAGTTTGCGGGAGAAAGCACGTCCAGACCGCTCAGCGGAGCGATATAGGCCCGCGTTGGATGACTTATGTTGTCTGGACAACACGGTCTGGACGTATGTGGGCGGTTTGAGGGTCAGCGTTACGCTAGCCTACAAATTTTCTCCGGCATCCGTCCACAGACAGGGGACCAGTCCGAGGACACTAATGTGTGAGACGGGCCATCCAACGTTTCCCGCATACATTTCAAGCCGGGTTTCTACTAACCAGACAAAATTCTTGCAAACACAGGAAATTTCATCAAAGTTTGGATAGAAAATATCACAAATCATCCATACATAGCATGCAAATAAGTCTAGTACAAAAATAGTTTAAATTCAATGAGATTAACTGGATATTCAACAAGTTTTTCATGAACGGACCATGTCGTCCAACACATACTGCCCCTTTAGCTTCATCCAACAGTGCATGTAACTAAATGGATGTCCCTCTCTCCAGTGATACATCACGGCAGGGCATACGGGCTACACAATGTGTAGGAAAACATTGAATAAACGAATAAATCAAAGAAGAAGCAAAAATTAAAATCTCTTTGTGTGCAGCGTGCAATGACCGCCTTGCCGCTAGCTTATTAAGCGCGCCACAAAACTTGGTGGCGCTGGTCTAGATGGCGTACCATCGATACAGTAATGGCCTCACAATATGATCATGGATAATGTGTTGGAAGTATGCCCTAGAGGCAATAATAAAATGGTTATTATTATATTTCCTTGTTCATGATAATTGTCTATTGTTCATGTTATAATTGTATTAACCAGAAACTGTAATACATGTGTGAATACATAGACCACAACTTGTTCCTAGCAAGCCTCTAGTTGACTAGCTCATTGATCAATAGATGGTTATGGTTTCCTGACCATGGACATTCGATGTCGTTGATAACGGGATCACATCATTAGGAGAATGATGTGATGGACAAGACCCAATCCAAAGCATAGCACAATATCGTGTAGTTCGTTTGCTAGAGCTTTTCTAATGTCAAGTATCATTTCCTTAGACCATGAGATTGTGCAATTCCCGGATACCGTGGGAGTGCTTTGGGTGTACCAAAGGTCACAATGTAACTGGGTGGCTATAAAGGTGCACTACAGGTATCTCCGAAAGTGTCTGTTGGGTTGGCACGAATCGAGACTGGCATTTGTCACTCCGTATGACGGAGAGGTATCTCTGGGCCCACTCTGTAATGCATCATCATAATGAGCTCAATGTGACTAAGGAGTTAGCCATGAGATCATGCCTTACGGAATGAGTAAAGAGATTTGCCGGTAACGAGATTGAACGAGGTAGGGGAATAACGACGATCGAATCTCGGGCAAGTAACATACTGATGGATAAAGAGAACTGTATACGGGATTCATTGAATCCCCGACATCATGGTTCATCCGCTAAGATCATCGTGGAACATGTGGGAGCGAATATGGGTATCCAGATACCCCTATTGGTTATTGTCCGGAGAGGTGTCTCGGCCATGTTTGCATGGTTCCCGAACCCGTAGGGTCTACTCACTTAAGGTTCAGTGACGCTAGAGTTGTAGTGGGAGTAGTACCGCTCTATGCGGGTTGTGAGCATAACAGTTGGATTTTTCCCCACCTATAAAAGGGGGTCTTCTTCCCCAATGAACCTTATCTCTTTAGCTCATGTTCTTCCCCCATTGTTGACCTTCTTTGAGCTTGCTAACTCTAAATCCCTCCAATGATTCTTGATAGTTCTTGAGGGAAAAGAGAGAGGAGATCTAGATCCACGTTTCCACCAATCACTTTCTCCTCTATGTGAGGGGAACCCCTTGGATCTAGATCTTGGAGTTCTTCATGTTCTCTTCTTCGTTCTTCCTCTCATTTTCCTCCCTAGCATTTGTTGCTTTGGTGGGATTTGGGAGACAAGGACTTGGGCACTCCGTGTGCCCTTGCCATTGCATTTGGTGCATCGGTTTGAGTTCTCCACGGTGATACGTGGAAGTTACGAGTTGAGAAGCTTATTACTCTTGGGTGCTTGGTACCCTTGAGCTTGTTCCTCTTGGGTGCTTGTGCGCCCTAGACGGTTGAGGTCACCTCGGAGCCATATTCCATTGTGGTGAAGTTTCGTGGTGTCATTGGGGAGTTAACCCCAACCTTTGTGGTGTTCGGAGCTCAATCATTATGGTGTAAAGCTCTGGGCAAGCGTCGGGGTCTCCAATTAGGTTGTGGAAATCGCCCCGAGCAATTTGACGGGTTCCGGTGACCGCCCCCAAGAGTTGCCAAAGTGTACGGGTTCGGTAACCGCCCCCAAGGGTTGCCATTTGTACGGGTTCGATGATCGCCCTCAAGGGTCCCTTCGTGGAATCACGACATCTTGCATTGTGCGAGGGCGTGAGGAGATTACGGTGGCCCTAGTGGCTTCTTGGGGAGCATTATGCGTCCACACCGCTCCAAATGGAGATTAGCATCCGCAAGGGTGTGAACTTTGGGATACATCGTCGTCTCCGTGTGCCTCGGTTATCTCTTACCCGAGCTCTTTACTTATGCACTTTACTTTGTGATAGCCATATTGTTTCTTATCATATATCCTGCTATCACCTAGTAGTCTATCTTGCTTAGCATAAGTTGTTGGTGCACATAGGTGAGCCTAGTTGTTGTAGGTTTTGTGCTTGACAAATTAACCGCTAGGTTTATTCCACATTTGTTCAAGCCTAAACCGTAATTATTTTAAAACGCCTATTCACCCACCCCCCTCTAGGCGACATCCATGATCTTTCAATTGGTATCAGAGCCTCGTCTCTTTTTGTTAGGCTTAACTGCCTAGAGAGTAAAGATGTCGACTAGGGGATTAGGATTCTCTCACACTCTTAGTTTGGATGGCACAAGTTGTGATGTTTGGGTAATTCGCATGCTTAATCTCTTTAGGGTCAAGGACCCAAATTTAGAGCGAATTGTAGATATGGGTTTTTCTCCTCCAAAGGATCCTCAAAGATTATCTTTAGAGGATGAGAAAAACTCTTATCTCAATGCTCAAGCTTCTAATGTGCTTTTCTATGCTTTGAGCAATGTAGTTATATTTCAACTCATGCCGTTCCGGGATGCTCATGAATTGTGGACAAAGCTTCAATATAAATATGGCATGTCCAAGTTTTGTGGGGATGATTGTTCTCCCTCCACATCCGGCCGTATAGTCTTCTCAACCTCTTCTACTTCACCTACATGTGGCTTGCCACAAGGTAATGATATGGTGAGTAGTGTTGGTCATTGCAATGTTGATAGTATGTTTATTGTGGATGATCCTTCATCACTATCTTATTGCAATGCTCCTTCCTTGGGCTTTAACACTTCGAGCACTCCAAATGTTTCACAGGCTTCTGTTCATAGTCCTTGCATATCATGTAGAAATTGCTTGACTAAATCCCATGATGATATGTTTACTATGTCTTGTTGCCATGATAAAAATGCATATATGTCCTCAAATTGTTGTGCTAACAATGTAGAGGAAACCCAACACCCCATGGAACAAGATGTGGTCTTGAATGGTGCTTCAACAGATCCTTCATCATCATCTATTGCATTTTGCCTTATGGCCAAGGCTTCAAAGGTATCTCCCACTTTGAATCCCAATATATCTTGTGATGATGGCAAGAGTGATGATGATGTTGATTATGATGAAGAGAATGATAATGTTGCCTCCTTAAAAACTAAGGGGGAAATGATTTTTAAAGCTCTTCACAAAAATAAACTTGCTCGTTCCAACTTCATGGAAATCATGTCTCTTGCCATTGAAGGCAAGAAATACATTGAGGAGTTGGAATCTCATCTAGAGGAGCATGAGGTCACCATTGAGAAAATGGAAGCTCATGAGCATGATTACGCAAATGAGATCGCGGAGCTATCTCAAGCTCTTGAACATGAACAAACCACATCCGAATCTCTTGAGGAGACCTTTGCTCTAGAATTATCTAGAATAAAGGAATCTCATGATAGAGCACTCGAGGTGGCCAATGATTTCAAAACTAAAAATGCTAAGCTTGAAGTTGCTCATGCTAGACTCCTTGAGGATTTTGAGCACCTCGAAAATGGCTCAAGGGTCATCAAGGGTGAGCTCATCAAACTCACCGAGTCTCATGCTCAACTTAAAGCTTCATATTCAAAAGAGCTTGCCAAGTTGTCTTCTCCTCTTGTTGCTAATTATGATGCTTGTGCTACTAACTCTATCTCTTGTGAAGCATCCATATTAAAGGAGAATGTTGAGCTAAGGGCTCAACTTGAGTTGCTATCTAGCAATTATGGGATGTTGGAAGAAAATCATGTAAACCTCACAAGCTCTCATGATGATCTTCTAGTATCACATAATGTGCTAAAGATAGCTCATGAGGCCATGCTTGCTAAGGTAACATCTAGTGAGCCTCATGTGGATACTAGCTGTACTTTTGGTCAAAATGCTATATTACCTTGTGCTAGTCCTCGCGATTCATCCATGCATAACATTGGTACATCTTTCGATGAATTGCTTTCCTTGCCTTGTTGCTCTGACGATGAAGCTTATACTTCCTCTAGTACTTGTGTTGAGACTAACCATACAGAGAAAATCAAAGAGCTCAAGGCCCAAGTCACTTATTTGAAGAAAGACTTGGAAAAGAGTCATGAAGGAAAATTCACACTCAACAATATCTTGAGTGTGCAAAAATCCCCCAATGACAAAGGTGGACTTGGATTCAACTCCAACAAGAAGAAGAAGTCCAAAGTGAACAAAAAGAAGGGCCAAGAACAAGTCAAGAATTCGGCCAAGATTGTTTCCTTCAAGTGCAAAGTAGAATGGCATCATGTTAGATCTTGCCCATTGAAGAAGAAGGCCATTAGTGACAAGCAACATGGGAAGCGGCCACAAGTTCGATCTCATGCTCAACCACAAGTTGAAGAAAGTCCTCTTCCCAAGAATCCTCAAGCTAATGCTTCTCAAGTTGAGAAATCAAGTGAGAAGAAAGTGAAGAGTAGACGTTGCTACTTATGTCGTGAGAAAGGTCACCTCGCGTCTTCATGCACTAGTGGTAACTTATCCAACCCAATTATTATTGATGATATCTATTCTCTTGGGAAGGATAAGGTTGGCAATGTGTTTGCAAAAGTTGTTGGTACTCAAAGTGGTGTCAAGAAGAGAACCATTTGGATAGCCAAGCCTATTGTGACTAACCTCTTAGGACCCAACTTGGTTGGGGACCAACAAGCTCAAACTTGATCAATAGGTGTTGTTGGAGGGCACTGGAGGCTTGGCTACTTTATGAAGAATTAAGGGGACTTCATCATTCTAATTGTCTCAAGCCAAGTTATTCGAATTATCAAGTTTCTATCTTATATCCAATGTTTCTCCATGCGGTAACTCGTGCTTAAAGTGTTTACATTGATAGTTACTTACCCCTTTGCATGTTTGGTTTTGTTCCTTGCATGTGTTTATATATGTTGTGCTTCCAACTTGATTATCTTGTGCAATCAAGTATGTGTGTGTTGGTTTGCACATCATGTACATGTGTGTCATGCATTGAGCCTTTTGCATCTTGTTGTTTTCTTAGTTGGCTCTTGTGAGAGATTAATGGAATATCCCATTATGGGGGAGTCATGTGCTTTGTGCACCTCACAATCCTATATATGTGTTTACATGATTAATACCATCTAGTATTGATATTTCAAGATTATCTAGTCGCTATGTGGTATGTCTTCTCATGAATTCAAATTCTATATTGTCCATTAATTATCTCGTGTTGGATCATTATTTTGCCTCTTGTTTATCTTTAATTGGTATCACATTATGGGGGAGTAATATGCTATGTGTATATTACTAGCCTAGAAAATGTGTACATTTGAGATATTGTCACCTAGAATTGATATTGTAAATTATCTTGTTCCTAGGTGGCATGTTAGCTCTACAAGTTGCAATTTGCTTTTTGTTTGGTGTGAAGATGATGTCGGATATCCTTGTTATCTACCACCGGGAATTATTTCCAAATACTTCTTCTCTTTTGACAATTGGTACTCACTTATGTGTGGTAGAAATTATTGATCATCTTTACATTGGCCTTTTCTTTTAATTGCTTTATCTCTTGCCTAGGATTGTGTCAACTCCCATTCTATTCCATACCACTTGTGGATCTTGTTAATTTCTTGACCTTGTCTAGTGTTTTCTAGATATAGTGAAAGTGGTGATCCCACCTCCCGCATTTTTTATTCAAATGCAAATTCTCTATAATGCACTAGTCTTGGGGGAGCTATCCTATTCTCTATAAAACACTCATCTTGTGATCCTTATCAAGTGTGTGTTTGTGGAAGGCAAGTCGTTTCTTTTTGGTGCTTTGTGCCATCATGAAACTTTGTAGAGGGCTTGGTTTGTTTGGAACCATTCTCTCTTTTGGGAGTTTGACATCTTTCTTTTTGAGTGTATCAATGGATATCTCATTCCTTGATGTATCTTTTATGGATATCCTCCAAGTGATGATTTATTCATTTGGTATCTTTTCTTCGCTTGGTATTTCTTTGTGTTTTGGTCTCGGTTCTTCAAAGTCTTGAGCATGCATATTTACTTCTTGTAGTTTCTTTGGCATGTTTTCTTTCTTTGACCCAATATATAGGGGGAACTCCACCAAGTCTCAAATTGGATGAGATGTGCATGAAATTCATTTTCATATCTATATGCACATATTTATGTGGAGTTTGTCATATGTGTTGTTGGTTCTCTAACTCTTTGGTCCCAATGAGTTTGGGTACCATTTTGTTTGTGTTATTGTTCTAGGAACAAGTGGAGATGCATTGGATGCTCGGCTCACTCACAAGGAAGGTGTTGTCACCATGTGCTTATTGGAGTCAAGCTAGGATGATCAATGAACTACTTTGTACCTTCAATTGGTATCTACTACATCCTTCCAATGTTATCTTGGTAACAAGTATCTTCATATACTTCATGCACACATTTCTTGCATCAACCTTGTGTAGGTTGTATCATGGCATGTTATCCATTCTTTCTTGTGATACTTGTTTTCTTTCTCAAAGCATACCAACAATGATGTCTTGTTGCTAGTTGTGATGTCTTTGATGGGTGTGTGGTAGGAATTCATTTATATACTATAAGACCATATCTAGCCATGTGCTATACTTCCAAGCAAATATCTTATTGGTATATGTATGACTTCATTTTGGATATCTTGTTCCTTCGTGTTGTAACTATTTCGGGTGTACATCCTTCTTTGTAGATATATATCATCATGATCTAGTCTACCTAGAACCATATACACTTGAGAGAAATTACATCTCTAGATGATATCCTTTCTTTCACGTCCACCTTGTCTTTCTTATGTTATTTCTTTGGTGGCTGCGTGAAAGCTTTTGCCTTGAGTGCGTGTCTTCTATCGTTGCATCTTGATGCGCTCTTGTGTGGTGAACATTATTTTCCTCATGCTTTTCTTTACGAGGTTTTTGCCATCTTAATTGGCATCCCTCGTCTTGACGCGCCTTTCATCTTCTATCTTCACCGTGGGTTGTCACAAGCATAGGTTCTCTATATGCTTATTAGTAAGCTTGTGAACCCATTTGCTTGTTGTGTGTGGGAATGATAGGCCTTGCACTGTGTTGCCTCATTCTTTCAAGACTTTATTGATGCTTAATGCTCATCCGTACATTAGTCTTCTCAAGTGCATTGCCTTGACTCACACACATCATTTTGTTTGAGCCCATTCTTAAGTTGCCTCTTTCACTTATTGCTCAACCATGTGTTTGTTACATGTACTAGGCTTAGTTTCCTATATGCTCACTTGCACTTGTTGTAAGTTTCTATTGATTTTGGGGGAGCTATGATCCTATTTTGTGCACTTTGTTTCCAAATTCAAATATTCTTATGTGTGCACAAATCATGGGGAGCCTCTCTAGTTTCTTTAGAACACTACTTTGCTCATATCATAATATCTTTTATTCATGTGGCTCGTAGGATCATTGGCCTAGTTGGTTCAATTGGTATCTTTTGATAGCTTGCTTCAATAGATATCTTTTGATTGCTTGATTGCTTGTTTCTCTCTTTGTTATGTCTTTGTGGCATATCTTCCTTTGGCAATCTTTGGGCCTCAATATAGTTTGTCTTCCTCCAAGTATTTACCGTTGGATGTGTGTATTTCATTCCACTCTCTTGTTGATAAATACACAATTTATGGAGGACCACAATCTATATTGGCCCTCTAAGCTTTTCGCCCATTTTGGCAATCGATGCCAATGGGGGAGAAGTTTCAGAGAGTTTTGTGGAGAAGCTTTGGTTTATGTTTCCTTAGCTTTTGCATCTCATTCGCATGCATTATTGGCTGTTGCAGTGCGTGGTGCTACATAATTCCTTGTATAAACTCTCTTGAAAGTGATTATCATCAATTACCAAAATGGGGGAGATTGAAAGAACATGCGGTGCCCCCATGTTTGGTTTAGGTAATTGATGACAATCTCTATGGACTAATGGTTGCCTTGAGTTATATTTGAAGTTTTGTCCATAGGCTTTTCTTGGAGTACATGTGTTGGTTTCAAGGAGAGTTTGTGTTGACCAAGGTGCTATTAAGGAATTATCCAAAGCTTGGTCATGTGAGAGTTGAGCTTATTGCAAGCATGTCTTGAAGAAGAAGATTGTGTGATCAGAGTACATGTGTTGGTTTCAAGGAGAGTTTGTGTTGACCAAGGTGCTATTAAGGAATTATCCAAAGCTTGGTCATGTGAGAGTTGAGCTTATTGCAAGCATGTCTTGAAGAAGAAGATTGTGTGATCATTCATGTTTACCTTCAAGACATCATCCAAATGAAGAGAGTTGGAAAGATTCAAGGTTGATCAAGACTAAGTCAAGAGTGAATCAAGTTGATCAACTCACAAAGCGTAGAAGATGTACCGAGAGGGATCAAGTGATCCCATGGTTTGGTAAGCATTGTCCATTGTGCTTTGTCTACTAACCCGTGGTCTATGTGAGAGTTCTACGTGGGGTTAGGTACGTGTTCATGGGCTTGTGTCAAGGGGAAGATATCACTCAACCCATGGAGAGGATGACATCAAGTGGTGATCGTCATCAAGATTGCCGTGTGCAAGTTCAAGTGGATCATCGCGAAGAGATCAAGTGCTTGAAGCTTGTCATCCATTGTGGTGACAATGGACTTGTGAAGATGTGCCGAAGAGTGGCTCACCCATAGTGGACTATGGGAGAGCAATCATCTAGTCTTCATCGAGCCAACGCAATCAAGAAAGGTGGTCCAACTTGAGGGAGTCAAGATCGTCATCATCTAGCTCAAGTGGACCATGTGCAAGGCAAAGGTTTGCCCTTGATAGGTTTTCTATTTTACCAGTCTCATGGTGGTAGTTTGGAGACCGGGTTATAGGATCATTTGCCGTACTATCAAGGGGGGCTCTCAAGTTGGTAGCTTGATCGTGTCGTTAGTAGAGAGCTCAAACCATTGCATCCTTGCATCATCTTTCTTGGTTCTTGTTTGGTTCTCTTTGTGAGTCTTAGAGCTTATGGTCATCTTGATGACAAGCTTGAGTTCATCGAAAACGGAGTTCGCATGCATCTTCTATGATGTTTTCGGTGTTGGAGGTTTTACCAGTCTTTTCCGAGGAAGGGTTCTCACCATTTTATTATGAGCCTTTTCTCATTTGCTTCTAATTGATATTTTTTGAAGATTGTGTTAGCCCTTGTCGCTAGCTTTCCAACAAACTTGGTTTCATTGAATTCGGACTCCGTTTGCAAAAGTTGTGGCAGTTTTGGTGTTCTGAAAAGGCTGCTGCGGTACTACCGCGAATTGGAGCGGATGTAATTTTTTACTACCGCTCCAGAGCAGTACTACCGCGGCTCCTACAGCAGTAGTATCGCTCCGGACCAAAAACTCGTCCCAAGTATTGCGGTGGTAGGCCCGGATGTATTTTTTTAGTACCGCTCGCAAGCAGAAGTACCGCTACCATTTGCGGTAGTACCGTGAGGTCGAGCAGTAGTACCGTGAGGACGAGCGGTAGTACCGCTCCGGCGGTTCTTCTGGCCTTTTGCCTCCTCGCTGTTGTTTTTCAAAGGGGTACTTCCACCCTAGTGGTAGTACCGCTCCTTGGAGCGGTAGTACCACTCTGTGCGGGCTGTGAGCATAACGGTTGGATTTTTTCCCCACCTATAAAAGGGGGTCTTCTTCCCCAATGAACCTTATCTCTTTAGCTCATATTCTTCCCCCATTGTTGACCTTCTTCGAGCTTGCTAACTCTCAATCCCTCCAATGATTCTTGCTAGTTCTTGAGGGAAAAGAGAGAGGAGATCTAGATCCACGTTTCCACCAATCACTTTCTCCTCTATGTGAGGGGAACCCCTTGGATCTAGATCTTGGAGTTCTTCGTGTTCTCTTCTTCGTTCTTCCTCTCATTTTCCTCCCTAGCATTTGTTGCTTCGGTGGGATTTGGGAGAGAAGGACTTGGGCACTCCGTGTGCCCTTGCCATTGCATTTGGTGCATCGGTTTGAGTTCTCCACGGTGATACGTGGAAGTTACAAGTTGAGAAGCTTATTACTCTTGGGTGCTTGGTACCCTTGAGCTTGTTCCTCTTGGGTGGTTGTGCGCCCTAGACGGTTGAGGTCACCTCAGAGCCATATTCCATTGTGGTGAAGTTTCATGGTGTCGTTGGGGAGTTAACCCCAACCTTTGTGGTGTTCGTAGCTCAATCATTATGGTGTAAAGCTCCGGGCAAGCGTCGCGGTCTCCAATTAGGTTGTGGAGATCGCCCCGAGCAATTTGACGGGTTCCGGTGACCGCCCCCAAGGGTTGCCAAAGTGTACGGGTTCGGTAACCGCCCCCAAGGGTTGCCATTTGTACGGGTTCGGTGACCGCCCTCAAGGTTCCCTTAGTGGAATCACGGCATCTTGCATTGTGCGAGGGCGTGAGGAGATTACGGTGGCCCTAGTGGCTTATTGGGGAGCATTGTGCCTTCACACCGCTCCAAACGGAGATTAGCATCCGCAAGGGTGTGAACTTCGGGATACATCATCGTCTCCGCGTGCCTCGGTTATCTCTTACCCGAGCTCTTTACTTATGCACTTTACTTTGTGATAGCCATATTGTTTCTTATCATATATCTTGCTATCACCTAGTAGTCTATCTTGCTTAGCATAGGTTGTTGGTGCACATAGGTGAGCCTAGTTGTTGTAGGTTTTGTGCTTGACAAATTAACCGCTAGGTTTATTCCGCATTTGTTCAAGCCTAAACCACAATTATTTCAAAACGCCTATTCACCCCCCCTCTAGGCGACATCCACGATCTTTCAACGGAGACGTATCAACTCCCCCAAGCTTAAACCTTTGCTTGTCCTCAAGCAATTCAGTTGATAAACTGAAAGTGATAAAGAAAAACTTTTACAAACTCTATTTGCTCTTGTTGTTGTAAATATGTCAAGCCAGCATTCAAGTTTTCAGCAAAGACTATGAACTAACTATATTCGCAATAACATTTAGGTCTCATGTTTACTCATATCAATGGCACAATCAACTAGCGAGCAATAGTAATAAATCTCAGATGACAACACTTTCTCAAAACAATCATGATATGATATAACAGGATGGTATCTCGCTAGCCCTTTCTGAGACCGCAAAACATAAATGCAGAGCACCTTTAAAGATCAAGGACTGACTAGACATTGTAATTCATGGTAAAAGAGATCCAGTCAAGTCATACTCAATGTAAACTAACAGTAATGGATACAAATGATAGTGGTGCTCTCCAACTGGTGCTTTATAATAAGATGATGATGACTCAACATAAAAGTAAATAGATAGGCCCTTTGCAGAGGGAAGTAGTGATTTGTAGAGGTGCCAGAGCTCAGTTTTGAAATAGATATGAATAATATTTTGAGCGGTATACTTTCATTGTCAACATAACAACCAAGAGATCTCGATATCTTCCATGCTACACACATTATAGGCGGTTCCCAAGCAGAATGGTAAAGTTTATACTCCCCCACCACCAACAAGCATCAATCCATGGCTTGCCCGAAACAACGGGTGCCTCCAACTAACAAGAGTCCCGGGGGAGTTTTGTTTGCAGTTATTTTGCATAAAGCATGGGACTGGGCATCCCGGTGACCAACCATTTTTTCGTGAGTGAGGAGCGGAGTCCACTCCCCTTGAGAATAACCCGCCTAGCATGAAAGATACAGACAACCCTAGTTGATACATGAGCTATTCGAGCATACAAAACAGAATGTTTATATGAAGGTTTAGAGTTTGGCACATACAAATTTACTTGGAATGGCAGGTGGATACAGTATATAGGTAGGTATGGTGGACTCATATGGAACAACTTTGGGGTTTATGGAGTTGGATGCACAAGCAGTATTCCCGGTTAGTACAAGTGAAAGCTAGAAAAAGACTGGGAAGTGACCAGCTAGACAGCGACAACAGTCATGAACATGCATTAAAATTAATCAACAGCGAATGCAAGCATGAGTAGGATATAATGCACCATGAACATAAATATCGTAGAGGCTATGTTGATTTTGTTTCAACTACATGTGTGAACATGTGCCAAGGCAAGCCACTCGAATCGTTCAAAGGAGGATACCACCCTATCATACCACATCACAACCATTTTAATAGAATTTTGGCACGCAAGGTAAACCATTATAAGCTCCTAGCTAATTAAGCATGGCATAAGCAACTACAATCTCTAATTGTCATTGCAAACATGTTTATTCATAATAGGCTGAATCAGGAACGATGAACTAATCATATTTACAAAAACAAGAGAGGTCGAGTTCATACCAGCTTTTCTCATCTCAATAATTTCATCACATAATCATCATTATTGCCTTTCACTTGCACGACCGAATAGTGTGGATAATGATAATAGTGCATGTGCATTGGAATAAGCTGGAATCTGCAAGCATTCAATTCAAGAGAGAATTCAAGGTAGTATGGGCTCTTTGTTAGATCTAATGCATATAAGAGCCACTTTAACATTTTAATTATGGTCTTATCCTCTTGAACCCCAAAGAACAAGAAAAGAAATAAAACTATTTACACGAGAAAGCTCCCAACAAGCAAAAGAAGAACGAGAAATCTATTTGGGTTTTCTTTTTAATTACTACTACAAGCATGGAAAGTAAACTAATTAAAAGCTACAACTAATTTTTTTGTTTTTCTTAAGGTTTATTAAACACAATAAGAGGAAAGCATAAAAAGGAAAATAAAGTAGCATGGATGATACAATGAAAAAGTATGAGCACGGACAACTAGCAATGAGTGTGTGAACATGAATGAAATGTCGGTGAGAAATACGTACTCCCCCAAGCTTAGGCTTTTGGCCTAAGTTGGTCTATGGCCACGGCTGGCCTGGCGGATATCAAAAGTTGTAGTTGGGGTCGTACTGAGATGAGGCAGCTATTGACTCGTGAGCTGCCGCTTGGAGACGGGTTGTCTCCGTCCTCCTCTTGTACTCGTCCGCCTCCTCCCTGGTTATAATATATCTTCCTTTTGCCTGAGAGTTAAAGAAAGCAGGAGCAGGGAGAGCGACGTGATAGGTGTGTCGTCTGTCAAAGATTAGTCGGTACTGGAGGAACTGATCGTTCCTCTCAAGAAACTGATGACGAACCATGGCCTCATAATCTAAATAAACAGAAGGCAACTCAATATCGTACCCACGTATGGGTATATCAAGAAAATTAGATAGGCAAGTTGCATAAATTCCACCAAAGAAATCTCCATGAATACGATTATTATGCAACCTACGTGCAATGATAGCCCCCAAGTTGTATTTTTTATCTCCTAAAAGAGCGCTTCTGAGAACGCTAAGATCAGGCACACACATGTGACATGCTTCATCCTTACCATTAATGCATCTACCTATGAAGAGAGCAAAATAATGTATAGCAGGAAAATGAATGCTCCCTATAGTAGCTTGTGTTATATCTCTAGATTCCCCCACAGTTATACTAGCAAGAAAATCTCTAAACTCATATTTGCGAGGCTCACTAGTGCTGCCCCATTGTGGAAGTTTGCAAGCAATATTAAAATCCTCTAAGTCCATAATATAAGAATTTTCATAGAGATCAAACAGGACAATTTGAGAATTGCGTGATGATGAAAATTCAAACCTTCTCACAAAGGAATCAGTGAGATAGTGGTATTGGCGGGACTTATCTGCCTCGAAGCTCTCAAGATCGGCATTATGCACATACGCGTTAAATTCTTCCTTGATTCCTGCTCGATCCATAAAGTCCTCTGATGGCCATTGATACGTCTCCGTCGTATCTACTTTTCCAAACACTTTTACCCTTGTTTTAGACTCTAACTTGCATGATTTGAATGGAACTAACCCGGATTGACGCTGTTTTCAGCAGAATTACCATGGTGTTATTTATGTGCAGAAACAAAAGTTCTCGGAATGACCTGAAACTTCACGGAACAACTTTTTGGAAAATATAAAAAATCCTTGCAAAAGATGAAGTCCAGGGGGCCCACCACCTGTCCACGAGGGTGGGGGCGCGCCTGCCCCCCTAGGGCGCGCCCCCTACCACGTGGGCCCCTGGAGCTCCTCCGACCTCAACTCCAACTCTATATATTTGGTTTCGGGGAGAAAAATCAGAGAGAAGAATTCATCGTGTTTTACGATACGGAGCCACCGCCAAGCCCTAAAACCTCTCGGGAGGGCTGATCTGGAGTCTGTTCGGGGCTCCGGAGAGGGGAATCCGTCGCCATCGTCATCATCAACCATCCTCCATCACCAATTTCATGATGCTCACCACCGTGCATGAGTAATTCCATCGTAGGCTTGGTGGACGGCGATGGGTTGGATGGGATCTATCATGTAATCGAGTTAGTTTTGTTAGGGTTTGATCCCTAGTATCCACTATGTTCTGAGATTGATGTTGATATGACTTTGCTATGCTTAATGCTTGTCACTAGGGCCCGAGTGCCATGATTTCAGATTTGACCCTATTATGTTTTCATCAATATATAAGAGTTCTTGATCCTATGTTGCAAGTCTATAGTCACCTATTATGTGTTATGATCCATTAACCCCGAAGTGACAATAATCGGGATACTTACCGGTGATGACCATAGTTTGAGGAGTTCATGTATTCACTATGTGCTAATGCTTTGTTCTGGTACTCTATTAAAAGGAGGCCTTAATATCCCTTAGTTTCCGCTAGGACCCCGCTGCCACGGGAGGGTAGGACAAAAGATGTCATGCAAGTTCTTTTCCATAAGCACGTATGACTATATTTGGAATACATGCCTACATTACATTGATGAACTGGAGCTAGTTCTGTGTCACCCTAGGTTATGATTGTTACATGATGAACCGCATCCGGCATAATTCTCCATCACTCTTCCATTGCCTACGAGCTTTCCATATATTGTTCTTCGCTTATTTACTTTTCCGTTGCTATTGCTATCATCACTACAAAATACCAAAAACATTACTTTTGCTACCGTTACCACTACTATCATATTACTTTGCTACTAAATACTTTGCTGTAGATACTAAGTTTCCAGGTGTGGTTGAATTGGCAACTCAGCTGCTAATACTTGAGAATATTCTTTGGCTCCCCTTGTGTCGAATCAATAAATTTGGGTTGAATACTCTACCCTCGAAAACTGTTGCAATCCCCTATACTTGTGGGTTATCAGCCATTCACAAGCCCGCACATGAGCTTCCCTTGGTGGTTCATCATCGGCATCGCGTATGGTGAGCCTGGGTCCTTGCTTTCTTGAAGGACCACCTTGGTGCATTTTCCTAAACATATTTCTTCCTCTGAAAAATTTCCGAAATTTTAGTAACTTCAAAATAAATTAAACCAAACTCACCAAAATTGATAGCAACTACTCCTACAAGTGCCTAGAAGCAATATCATGCATCAAAACTACTTTTGACCATATAAATTTGACATGCAAGCTCAAGAACAGGGTCACTTAAGCAGCAAAAATATGCAATGAATAAAGCACTAGAACAAAAACTAATTGGACCATTGGAGGAGTCACATACCAAGGAACAATCCCCAGAGTAGTTTTTTGAATGGGGATTTGAGCAAGGAGATTGAAAATGGCAGCAAAATGAGTTTGGACTCGGGTTTGTGCTGGCTAGTGATGTTTGTGGGAGGAAGAAGGAGTGTGTGGTAGCTGGAATAAGTGGAGGGGAGCCACCATGGGCCCACGAGGTAGGGGGCATGCCCAGGGGGTAGGGCGCGCCTTCCACCCTTGTGGCCACGTGCTTGCTCCCCCTGTTGTGTTTTCAGTGCCAGATATTCTCAAATATTCCAGAAAAAATCATATTTAAATTTTAGGGCATTTGGAGAACTTTTATTTTCGGGGTATTTTTTTATTGCACTGATAATTCAGGAAACAGACAGACATTACTATTTTTGCTTTATTTAATATAAATAACAGAAAGTAAAAAGATGGTACAAAGAGTCATGTTTTCTAAATTCATCCATCTCATGCTCATCAAAAGTAATCCACTAACAAGGTTGATCAGGTCTTGTTAACAAACTCATTCCGAATAACATGGAACCGGAGAAATTTCGAATAACACTATGTTACCTCAACGGGGATATGCACATCCCTAATAATAAGATATCTCCATTAATTCAATACTATGGAACCAGTAATTCAATATCATCTTCGCGTATGGCTACACCAAGAAAATTAGCTATGCGGGTTGCATAAATTCCACCAAAGAAATCTCCATTAAATCTATTAAGATGCAACCTACGTGCAACAATGGCTCCCAAATTATAAGATTTATCTCCTAACACAGCACTCCTAAGAATACTGAGGTTAGGGACACACATGTGACATGCCTCATCTTTACCATTAATGCATCTACCTATGAAGAGAGCAAAATAATGTATAGCAGGAAAGTGAATGCTCCCTATGGTAGCTTGTGTTATATCTCTAGATTCCCTCACAGTTATACTAGCAAGAAAATCTCTAAATTCAGATTTGCGTGGATCCCTGATACTACCCCATTGTGGAAGTCTGCAAGCAGTGGTAAAATCCTCTAAGTCCATATTGTATGAATTTTCATAAAGATCAAACATGGCAGTTGGGAATTACGTGAAGATGAAAATTCAAACCTCCTCACAAAGGAACTAGTGAGATAATGATACTGGCTGCACTTCTCTTCCTCAAATCTCACAAGATCAGCGTTACGCAAATATGCGTTAAATTCTTCCTTAATTCCCGCTCGATCCGTAAAGTTTTCAGAAGGCCACTCGCAAGGACGCACTAGAGCGTCTCTTGGTGGCTCATCATCAGCATCACACATTGCAAGCCTGGGTCCTTGCTTCCTTGAAGAACCACCTTGGAACATTTTCCTAAGCATATTTCTTCCTCTAAATTTTTTTGAAAATTTTTAGTAACTTCAAAATAAAAGTAAACCAAACTCAATAATATTGATAGCAACTACTCCTACAAGTGCCTAGGGCCTATATCATGCATCAAAACTACTTGGAACCACATAAATTTGACATGCAAGCTCAAGAACAGTGTCACCTAAGCAGCAAAAATTTGCAATGAATAAAGCACTAGAACAAAAACTAATTGGACCAATGGAGGAGTCACATACCAAGGAACAATCTCCCCAAGCAGTTTTGTGAGAGGTGCTTTGAGCAAGGAGATCGAAAATGGCAGCAAGATGAGCTGGAACTCATGCTTGAGCTGGATATTCGTGTTTGTGGGAGGAAGAAGAAGTGTGTGGGTGCAGGAATAAGTGGAGGAGGGCCACCATGGGCCCACGAGGCAGGGGGCGCGCCCAGGGGGGTAGGGCGCGCCCTCCACCCTCGTGGGCAGGTGGGTAACCCCCTGCTGTGTTCTTAGTGCCAAATATTCACAAATATTCCAGAAAAAAATCATATTTAAATTTCATGGCATTTGAAGAACTTTTATTTTTGGGGTATTTTTATATTGCACGGATAATCAGATAACAGACAGAAAAATACTATTTATTTTATTTGATATAAATAACAGAAAGTAAAAGGAGGGTACAGCAGGTTGTGCCTTCTAGTTTCATCCATCTCATGCTCATCAAAAGGAATCCACTAACAAGGTTGATCAAGTCTTGTTAACGAACTCATTCCAAATAACATGAAACCGGAGAAATTTCGAATAACACTATGTTACCTCAACGGGGATATGCACATCCCCAATAATAAGAATATCATATTTCTTCTTGAGAGTAGGAAGAGGAAATTCAAAACCTCCAAATATAATCGATGGGATTTTTCCAATAGAGTTGATACTATGAACTTGAGGTTGTTTCCTCGGAAAGTGTACTGTATGCTCATTACCATTAACATGAAAAGTGACATTGCCTTTAGTGTAATCAATAACAGCCCCTGTAGTATTCAAAAAGGGTCTTCCAAGAATAATATACATACTATCATCCTCGGGAATATCAAGAATAACAAAGTCCATTGAAATAGTGACGTTTGCAACCACAACAGGCACATCCTCACAAATACCGACAGGTATAGCAGTTGATTTATCGGCTATTTGCAAAGATATTTCAGTAGGTGTCAACTTATTCAAATCAAGTCTATGATATAAAGAGAGAGGCATAACACTAACACCGGCTCCAAGATCACATAAAGCAGTTTTAACATAGTTTCTTTTAATGGAGCATGGTATAGTTGGTACTCCTGGATCTCCAAGTTTCTTTGGTATTTCACCCTTAAAAGTATAATTAGCAAGCATGGTGGAAATTTCAGCTTCCGGTATCTTTCTTTTATTAGTAACAATATCTTTCATATATTTAGCATAAGGATTCATTTTAAGCATATCAGTCAAACGCATACGCAAAAAGATAGGTCTAATCATTTCAGCAAAGCGCTCAAAATCCTCATCATCCTTTTTCTTGGATGGTTTAGGATGAAAAGGCATGGGTTTCTAAACCCATGGTTCTCTTTCTTTACCGTGCTTCCTAGCAACAAAGTCTCTCTTATCATAACGTTGATTCTTTGATTGTGGGTTATCAAGATCAACAGCAGGTTCAATCTCTACATCATTATTATTGCTAGGTTGAGCATCAACATCAACATCATCATTAACATTATCACTAGGTTCATGCTTATTACCAGATTGGGTTTCAGCATCAGAAATAGAAATAGCGTTGGGATTCGCAGGTGTGTCGACAATAGGTTCACTAGAAGCATGCAAAGTCCTATCATTTTTCTTCCTTTTAGAAGGACTAGGTGCGTCAATATTATTTCTCTGAGAATCTTGCTCAATTCTCTTAGGGTGGCCCTCAGGATACAAAGGCTCCTGAGTCATTTTACCACCTCTAGTCATAACTCTAACAACGTTATCATTTTTCTTACTATTCAATTCATTGAGAAAATCATTCTGAGCTTTAAGTACTTGTTCTACTTGAGTGGTAACCATAGAAGCATGTTTACTAATAAGTTTAAGTTCACCTTTAATATTGGCCATATAATCACCCAAGTGTTCAAGCATATCAGCATTGCGTTTTAATTCCCTACCAAAATAAGCATTGAAGTTTTCTTGTTTGACCATAAAGTCATCAAACTCATCCAAGCATGGGCTAGCAAACTTAGTAAATGGGATTTTAGCTTTATCATATCTATAGAGAGAATTTACCTTTACTACCTGTGTCAGGTTATCAAGACCATGTACTTCTTCAACAGGCGGTAAATTAAGACCATGTATTTCTTCAATAGGAGGTAAATTCTTAACATCTTCAGCTTTAATACCTTTTTCTTTCATAGATTTCTTTGACTCTTGCATATCTTCAGGACTGAGAAATAGAATACCCCTTTTCTTCGGAGTTGGCTTAGGAGTTGGTTCAGGAATTGGATCAGGAAGTGTCCAATTATTTTCATTAGTCAACATATTATTCAATAAAATTTCAACTTCATCTGGTGTTATTTCCTTGAAAACACAACCAGCACAACTATCCAGGTGGTCTCTGGAACCATCAGTTAGTCCATTATAAAAGATATCAAGTATTTCATTTTTCTTAAGAGGATGATCAGGCAAAGCATTAAGTAATTGGAGAAGCCTCCCCCAAGCTTGTGGGAGACTCTCTTCTCCAATTTGCACAAAATTATATATCTCCCTTAAAGCAGCTTGTTTCTTATGAGCGAGGAAATATTTAGCAGAGAAGTAATAAATCATATCCTGGAGACTACGCACACAACCAGGATCAAGAGAATTAAACCATGTCTTAGCATCACCCTTTAATGAGAACGGAAATATCTTAAGGATATAATAGTAGCGAGTTTTCTCATCATCAGTGAACGGGGTGGCTATATCATTTAATTTAGTAAGATGTGCCACAATAGTTTCAGATTCATAGCCATAGAAAGGATCAGATTCAACCAAAGTAATTATCTCAGGATCAACAGAGAAATCATAATCCTTATCAGTAACAAAGATAGGTGAAGTAGCATAAGCAGGATCATATTTCATTCTAGCATTCAGAGTTTTTTTGTTTCAGCTTAGCTAATAATTTCTTAAGATCACTCCTATCATTGCAAGCAAGAAAATCTCTAGCAGTTTCTTCATCCATAACAAAGCCCTCAGGCACAACTGGTAATTTATATCTAGGGGGAGAATCTTCATCATCACTTTCATCAATATTATTAGTTTCAATAGTTTCATTCGCCCTAGCCCTAGCAAGTTGTTCATCAAAAAATTCACCAAGTGGCATACTAATATCAAGCATAGAAGTAGTTTCATCATAAGTATCATGCATAGTAGAAGTGGCATCATTGATAACATGCGACATATCAGAATTAATAGCAGAATTAGGTTTAGGTGTCGCAAGCTTACTCAAAACAGAAGGTGAATCAAGTGCAGAGATAGATGGCAGTTCCTTACCTCCCCTCATAGCTGAGGGATAAATCTTGGTTCTTGGATCTTTCAAGTTCTTCATAATGATAAGCAGATATAAATACCAAGTGACTCAAAGAATAGAGCAATGCTCCCCGGCAAAGGCGCCAGAAAATAGTCTTGATAACCCACAAGTATAGGGGATCGCAATAGTTTTCGAGGGTAGAGTATTCAACCCAAATTTATTGATTTGACGCAAGGGGAGCCAAAGAATATTCTCAAGTATTAGCAGCTGAGTTGTCAATTCAACCACACCTGGAAACTTACTATCTGCAGCAAGGTGTTTACTAGCAAAGTAATATGATAGTAGTGGTAACGGTAGCAAAAGGTAACGGTAGCAAAAATAATATTTTTGGTGTTTTATAGTGATGATAACAATAGCAACGGAAAAGTAAATAAGCGAAGAACAATATATGGAATGCTCGTAGGCAATGGATCGGTGATAGAGAATTATGTCGGATGCGGTCCATCATGTAACAGGCATAACCTAGGGTGACACAAAACTAGCTCTAGTTCATCAATGTAATGTAGGCATGTATTCCGAATATAGTCATTCGTGCTTGTGGAAAAGAACTTGCATGACATCTTTTGTCCTACCCTCTGGTAGCAGCGGGGTCCTATTGGAAACTAAGGGATATTAAGGCTGTCAGGACCCCGACTCAATGCCACATCGATCTAGCATGTAACACCTCATATCATTTTGCGGCCTCACGCACGGTATTCCCACGGGTGTCGTCTTACCTTTGCCCGGGACCATTTGCGTCTTTTGGCACACGTATATGATAGTGTCGCTAGCATCCATATGATAAGGAGCCCGGGCTGACATGGCTAGTCGTAAACCCAAAGTGGCACAAACCTACAGGGACAGGCATCCATGACCCAGCATCGAACGTGTCGGTCATCAGCGAGTGAATCCAGGCTGTAGCACTGGGCTAGCAGGACTCCGGTGAACCGGGCTGTAGCGGGCTAACAGGACTCCAGTATTCATCGCGTGACATTTCCCTGAAGGGACAGACACAGGAACGACGAAGGACACATGCCGGCCAGCCTAAGTGTTCCGGAGCAGTAGCAAGCTACCATGGCTCAGTGGAAACACCAGGAGACATTTCCCGGTAAGAGAGGCTACCAAGGATAAACAACTAGGTTGTCAGATCCCACACATACCAAGCATTTCAATAACATACACACAATATGCTCGATATGTGCAAATACAACATGGCATCACAACATGAGTCTACAACTCAAGTATTTATTCATTAGGCTCCGAGGAGCGAGATATTACAAACAGGGGTCTCATGACCCAACATTCAGAGCATACATATCAAAACACAAGTGGAAGCTATCATGTCTGAGTACAGACATCTATAAATGAAAAGGCTGAGAAGCCTGACTATCTACCAAATCCTGCTGAGGCACAAGATCGTAGCTGAGGTAACATGCTAAACGTCGAAGTCCACGTGGAACTACTAGTGAGACTGAAGTCTCTCTGCAAAAACATAAAATAGGCAAACGTGAGTACAAATGTACCCAGCAAGACTTACATCAGAACTAACTACATATGCATCATTTTCAACAAGGGGATGGTGGGGTTTAACTGCAGCAAGCCAGCTTTGACTCGGTGGCTATCCTAAACTACGACTGCAAGCGACTCTTTTGAGGTGGCGCACATGAGTCCACATATTCACCATATCAATACACCACTATGGATCCGCTCCCGTCTCCCTACGAGAACGCCATCCATAGCACTCACGCTTATCTTGCGCATTTTAAAGTATCCACTTTCACTTGTCTATGAACTGATATAAGCAACCCAGAAGTCCTTTACCGCGGACACGGCTATTCGAATAGATGATGTTAACCCTGCAGGGGTGTACTTCTTCATACATGTTTCCACCACTTAGCGTCTGCACACGACATGTGCTCGGCAGACTTCAAGCGAAAGCCAACGTGGGTGTAGACCACGACCTACCTAAACACCTAAATCTCTAGTCCAGGTTTATCGCCTATTCGAGTTCCATCCATGAGGAGATCCGGCCGGAGTTTCGCTCACAGCCCCAAATGATGTGAACAGGGTTCCGTGACACCAAACGGGTGCCCGGTTTACCCGGCCACGTGCCTACCGCATCACAGCCCACCCCTATGGTCAGCGCTGTCCACGGCCTCCAGCATACTACAAACACCAGAAACTACTTGCAACTCCTGGACAGAGGACAAGGGTGATTAAGAAGTCGAGCGGGGTCATATTTCAGGGCCCAATGTATGGTAGTAGCTGAGTCATGGATCACAAACACAGAACTCAGTTCCTAAGGACGGCTTCAATGAGACAACCCACCATGTACTCCTACATGGCCTCTCACCGCTACCTTTACCAAATCGTGTTCACACACTTAGCTCTCAATGGTAGGACATGTTCACACACCTCTGATCCATTCCCGATGAATCAGACCTGACACAACTCTAAGCAGTAGCAGGCATGACAAACAAGCAAGAATGAGTAGGCACAACAGGGCTCAAACAACTCCTACTCATGCTAGTGGGTTTCATCTATTTACTGTGGCAATGACAGGTCATGCAAAGGATAAAGGGGTTCAACTACCGCAACAAGTAACAGATGAATCGTTGTTGTCCTAATCCAGTAAAAGAGAGCAGGAGCGAGAGAGTGGGTTTGTATCGGAATGAACAAGGGGGTTTTGCTTGCCTGGCACTTCTGAAGATAGCATTGAGTCTTCATCAGTGTCAACGATCACATCATCGGTATCACGTCTATCGAGAGGGGACAAATACCGGCAACATAGAAGGGAACACAATCAATGCAATGCACAATATGATGCATGATCATGACATGGCAAAATGAATGTGTTTTGAGCTAATGCAACTAGCAATAGATTAAATGAAGTTGGTTTGAATACAAGATTCAAATTTAAACTCCATATGTGATTATTCAAATGCCATTTAATTGATTTGTGCTAAACAGCAGCTATAAGTTGTTCTAACATGCATGAAAATGGTACAGATGGATTCCTTGAATTTTTCTGATAATTTTTCATATATAAATTATTTAATTTGGAGTTACGGTTGAATTTCTATGATTTTTAGAAGTTTATACAATTTTCTGGAATTTTCTGAATAAAACAAATCCAGAAAACATTACTGCGTCATCCTGACGTCATGATGACGTCGGCAGGTCAACGTGGCACAGTCCGGTCAAACTCTGACCGGTGGGTCCCGAGTGTCAGTGTCTAACTAAACTAACCTAGCTTAGTTAATACTAACCTAACTTAATTAGCCGGGCGGGGCCCGCATGTCAGTGAGAGAGATGGGGTCAAACCGGCCAGTGGGGTCAAACCCGGGTCAAACTCGCCGGAGTTGACCCGAGGCTCGTCGCCGGCGAGACCAGGGACGGCGGAGAGCGTCGGGATTCGCCCTCCGATGACCAAAAGAGCGGCGGAGGGGCTCTACGGGATGCCCAGGCTCGCGCGCATCTAACAGGGCAAACGGGAGAAGCTAGGGTGGCCGGAGGCGACGGCAATCATGACGACGGCGGCGGCCGGAGTTCGGGTGGTGGCGGGTTTGGCGCTACGAGCGGTGGTTTGGCGCGCTGAGGGCACTAGGGAGAAGCTCTTGCTCCTCCGCATCCAAAGGAACGGACGGGAGGCCACGAGGTGGCCGGAGTTGAGCACGGCGTCGACCTCGGCGGCGGCCGGAGCTCGGGCGAGCTCGGGGTCGGTGTTAGGGAGCACGGCAGGAGGCAAAGGGGGGTGTTACGACCTCCTGGGGTTGCACTGAGCACGGCCGCATGCTCGGTTGCAGCTCTAGGCAACGGTGGCTACGGCGGCGACATGGCCGGCGGCGAAGAGCTCTCGGCTCTGGTGGATATTGGTGCTAGCAGGAGAAAAAGTGCCAGGGGAGGGAGGGGATCGACGCAGCAGCTCACAGCAGATCGAACGAAGGGGTTGGTGAGCTCGGGGGCGTCCTCGTTGCTGCGAATCGAGCGGCGGCGATCTCCGGCCATGGCGATGAAGACGGTGGTGATGGCGGCGTTGCAGCGCGTCCGTGGCGTTGTGGCTTGTCGAGGAGGTCGGGGACGTCGAGACGGAGCTCGCAAGCACAGCGAGGGGTCGAGGGGGAGACGGTGGCCGCGGTGTTACGGTGGCGCGGCTGCGGCTGCGCTCGGGCGAGTGAGAGAGAGGAAGCAGAGGAGAGAAACAAAGGAGAGGGAGAGAGCGAGGGGGTCCAGGGGGTCGGGGCGGCGCCGAGGAGATGACGCGCGGCGTCGCGGTGGCCAGGCGATGCAGACGAGCAGGGTGGTGGCATGGCGAGCTCGGGCGCGTGCGCCGTGTCCCTCCTCTGCCTACTGGCGCGAGGAGGAAGACGACAGGGAGGGTAGCGGTGGCGGGCTGGGCCGCTAGAGGAGCTGGGCCAGGTAAGTGGGCGCCAGGTAA
Source organism: Triticum aestivum (assembly GCF_018294505.1). Taxonomy (NCBI): domain Eukaryota; kingdom Viridiplantae; phylum Streptophyta; class Magnoliopsida; order Poales; family Poaceae; genus Triticum; species Triticum aestivum. The sequence continues at coordinate 260,620,282 of NC_057812.1, read as the reverse complement.
GTGGCTGGGCTTCTCTTCTTTTTTTTATATATCTGTTCTGTTTTCTATTTAATTGCCACTGAATTCAAATTCAAACAAATTTGAAAACAGTGCCAAAACTCCCCTGGATAATTTTATGTCACTTAAGGTCTACTCCTCATAAACATAAAATATCTCAGGACATTTGAAAATATATTCATTATATATTATGAATATAACTCCAAATTCAAATAAAATATTGATTTAAAATCAGAGCCCAAATAATTCCTTAGAAATGTCCCAAAATTTTGGTTTGATTTATAACTCTTGCCAAAATTGTCAGAGCTATTTCTAGGGCATTTTGGATTTACTGATTGCAATTTTAGGGTTTCTTGCCCCTTTATTAAAATGATTTCCGAGGCTTTCAATTTCCTCATTTCAACTTTCGGAATATAGACATGATGCACACATGAAGCTAGCCTAGAGCATTACCAGAAGCTAGGGATGTGACAAAGGCCTCCTTTTAATAGAGTACCAGACCAAAGCATTAACACATAGTGAATACATGAACTCCTCAAACTACAGTCATCACCAGGAGTGGTCCCGATTATTGTCATTTCGGGGTTGCCGGATCATAACACATAGTAGGTGACTATAGACTTGCAAGATAGGATCAAGAACTCTCATATATTGATGAAAACATAATAGGTTCAGATCTGAAATCATGGTACTCGGGCCCTAGTGACAAGCATTAAGCATAGCAAAGTCATAGCAACATCAATTTCAGAACATAGTGGATACTAGGGATCAAACCCTAATAAAACTAACTCGATTACATGATAAATCTCATCCAACCCATCACCGTCCAGCAAGCCTACGATGAAATTACTCACGCACGGTGGTGAGCATCATGAAATTGGTGATGGAGGATGGTTGATGATGACGATGGCGACGGATTCCCCTCTCCGAAGCCCCGAACGGACTCCAGATCAGCCCTCCCGAGAGAGTTTAGGGCTTGGCGGTGGCTCCATATCGTAAAACGCAATGAATCCTTCTCCCTTGTTTTTTCTCCCCGAAAGTGAATGTATGGAGTCAGGGTTGAGGTCGGTGGAGCGTCAGGGGGGGCACGAGGCAGGGGGCGCGCCCAGGGGGGTAGGGCGCGCCCCCCACCCTCGTGGATAGGTGGAGGCCCCCCTGACGTGGATCTTCCTTCCAATATTTTTTATATATTCCAAAATAATTCTCCGTTGATTTTCAGGTCATTCCGAGAACTTTTATTTCTGCACAAAAATAACACCATGGCAATTCTGTTGAAAACAGCGTCAGTACGGGTTAGTTCCATTCAAATCATGCAAGTTAGAGTCCAAAACAAGGGCAAAAGTGTTTGGAAAAGTAGATACGACGGAGACGTATCAGTAGGTAAGAAACTTTCTTGCTAGAAATCCATAGCAGCCACGTAAAACATGCAACAACAATTAGAGGACGTCTAACTTGTTTTTGAGGGTATGCTATGTGATGTGATATCCAAAAGGATGTGATGAATTATATATATGTGATGTATGAGATTGATCATGTTCTTCTAATAGGAATCACGACTTGCATGTCGATGAGTATGACAACCGGCAGGAGCCACATGAGTTATCTTAATTTATTGTATGACCTACGTGTCAATGTAAAACGCCATATAATTACTTTACTTCATTGCTAACCGTTAGCCATAGTAGTAGAAGTAATAGTTGGCGAGACAACTTCATGAAGACACGATGATGAAGATCATGATGATGTAGATCATGGTGTCATGCCGGTGACGAAGGTGATCATGCCGTGCCTCGAAGATGGAGATCGAAGGCGCAAGATGATATTGGCCATATCATGTCACTTCATGATTTGCATGTAATGTTTGTCATGGTTGCATCTTATTTGCTTAGAATAACGGTAGCATAAAATAAGATGATCCCTCACTGAAAAATTTCAAGAAATGTGTTCCCCCTAACTATGCACCGTTGCGAAGGTTCGTTGTTTCGAAGCATCACGTGATGATCGGGTGTGATAGATTCTAACATTCGCATACAACGGGTGTAAGCCAAATTTACACATGCGAAACACTTAGGTTGACTTGACGAGCCTACATGTACAGACATGGCCTCGGAACACAAGAGACCGAAAGGTCAAACATGAGTCGTATAGTATATACAATCAACATGGAGATGTTCACAGTTGTTGACTAGTCCGTCTCACGTGATGATCGGACACGGCCTAGTCGATTCGGATCATGTATCACTTAGATGACTAGAGGTATGTCTATCTAAGCGGAGTTCATTAAATAATTTGATTAGATGAACTTAATTATCATGAACATAGTCTAAATTGGCTTTGCAAATTATGTTGTGGATCAATAGCTCGCGCTTTAGCTCCTTGTTTTAATACGCTCCTAGAGAAATAATAAGTTGAAATATATTATAAGCAATTGTGCGGACTAGGGCCGTAGTCTGAGGATTGTCCTCACTGCTACACAGAAGGCTTCTGTCCTTGATGCACCGCTCGGTGTGCCAACCCCTCTAGCGTCGTTTGTGGATGTTGTGAACATCTGGCAGACACGTTCTGATGACTACCTGATAGTTTAGTGCGCCATGATTTACGGCTTAGAGTCGGGGCTCCAAATGCGTTTTGAACGCCATGGAACATATGAGATGTTCCAAGAGCTGAAATTGGTATTTCAGGCTCATGCCTGTGTTGACAGGTTTGAGACCTCTGACAAGATCTTTACCTACAAGATGGGGAGAATAGCTCAGCCAGTGAGCATGTGCTCAGAATGTCTGGGTACTTCAATCGCTTGGATCAAGTGGGAGTTAAACTTCCAGATAAGAGAGTGATTGACAAAGTTCTCCAGTCACTATCACCAAGCTACTAGAGTTTTGTGATGAACTATAAAATGCAAGGGAAGATGATCCCGGAGCTGTTCATCGTGCTTAAGGCCGTAAAGGTAGAAATCAAGAAGGAGCATCAAGTGTTGATGGTTAACAAGATTACTGGTTTCAAAGAAGAGCAAGGGCAAGAAGGGAAACTTCATGAATGGCAAGCCAGTTGCCGCTCCAGTGAAGAAACCCAAGAACCCAAACCCAAGACAAAGTGCTTCTGTTAGGGGAACGGTTGACGGTGTCCTGGACTAGGGGGTACTCACCACGTCGTCTCCCGACCAGCTGGATCGAGCCGAGGACCCCCATGGCGGTTCACTCATGGACCACTTCGGTCAGCCCATGCCGCACACGAGGAAGATTCCACAAGACTCGATGATCAAGACAAGGACTCCTCTCCACCAACGTATTCGACTAGGACTCTTGTTATCCTAGGCCTTCGATACATTATATAAGCCGAGGCCAGGCTAGTCACTAGATTATTATGACATTATTCATCATACCCTCAGGTTTTAGACCACAACATATGATCTCGAGGTAGATCAACTCTGTACTTGATACTCCATCAATATAAACAAGAGCAGGACGTAGGGTTTTATCTCCATCAAGAGGGTTCGAACCTGGGTAAAACATCATCTCTTTCGTTCTTGTTACCATTGATCCGAGAATCCACAGCTTGGGACCCCCTACCCCGAGATCTGCTAGTTTTGACACCGACAATGGTGCTTTCATTGAGAGTTCTATTGTGAGATCGACAAAGAATCAATGGCTCGCCTGCAGATCAACTGCGACGTCGGCGTCTTCGTTGCTGGCTCGACTGGTCACCTTGGCTTGACCAAGGACTGTGCACCGCCTCCAATCATCATGTTTGGACGAGGGCCTTCATCAAACATCAACTCTGATCTCTATCATGATCATGGAGGACTCATCCTTGGAGCTCGGGGGGCTCAATGTCAACATTCCCTCGGGTGACCGTGGTGTTCTTCCGGACAGCTAACTTGTACCCGCTGTCACCACCTCCGCAAGCATCGCTTTCACGATTTCTTTGGTGGAATTGTGCGGAATTGAGTCTACAACAACCCTGTAAAATTCCGTCGCATTCCGATGGAGCAATCCCCGTCGATCTCCGATATACCAGAGCACTGTCGAGTCTGGACGGGAATCAGGACAAGTTTAGGGCGTGGTCTCCAGAGCCCAGCTCGGAGGTTATTTGAAAGATCCAACCGTTCATATGCTACGGAATTTCCATATCTGCCACCTCTCAAAATTTCAGCTTGATCCGGCTGTTCAAACTCTGGGAACCTTCCGATTAGTGCATCACTTTTCGGATCTATTTTCTGCGCGAATACGAATCCGATCTGAGATTATCTCTCTTCATGAACGAGATATTGGACAACATTTTTGAAAGAATATCTTTCTAGGGTATTGTGTTTTGTTTCCGAACACATGCTCACGAATTTTGCTCCTTTTCGGAGCTAATCTTCACTGTCATGCTGGTGTCAAACCAGACTGGGAATATTGCTTCATGGCTGCCGACCTGCACTAGATACGTCGTTGCTTTGTTGAGCCAAGCTCAACTTCTTCGGATTATCATCTCGGCGAGCCGAACAAAGAGTTCGAAATCGCAAAGGATAAATCATCACCAACATCGCCACCCTACGGATCACACGGAGCGGGCACGCCGGCATCGCCACATGGTCACTTCATCAAGCTGGCATTGACCGCGTCACAAGTTACGACCTGCGTCGGCATGGCCGCACTATTGCTTCTTCAAGCCGATGTCCATCACGCCGAACTGCTTCAACACCTCGGCTGGCACGACAACTGCAATGTCTCCTTACCGACCCGCTCCGTCACCTTGGCTGGACCGGGGGCTTCACTATATCTTCATCAAACCTACTCCGGTGACTTCGGCGTCACCAACCGACCTGCTTCGACTCATCGCTTGACATGGAGGCTTCGACACCTCGGCTAGATTGGGGACTTTGCTATTTCTTCATCAACATACTCCGGTGACTCCAGCGTCACCAGTCGACCAGCTTCGTCACGATAGCTGGACCGGGGGCTTTGCCTCGGCGAGCCAACCTTTGCCAGTGTCGCCATGCCATCGCTTTATCACCCATCACGCAGTGGGTGTGCGGATCGAGTCCCAATTTTGGGAGTCACCTTTCTTCGGATTGCTACAACAAATAAACCAGGTGTTATTAATCCTAGGAATTATTACTCTGGTTTGTTTCATCATCTGTACACAGGTCTATCAAATGGTGGCCGCATTAATGACGGTCGCGTGGTGGTTCGGCTTTGCAATGCCTTTATCGCATCACGCCGATGCCCGCCATCGACATTGACTTCGGTGCCATGCCACATATCTTTAAATAAACTATTTTGCGTAAATTAATTACGCGATGATTTTTATATATTTATATTATTACTAGCACATATGTCTGTGCATTGCAACGGGAGAGATATTTTATTTACGACAAGCAACGGGAAAGATAATCGATGTGTCCATAAAAAACGGTCTCCACAAAGGGAGATGACAGAGCAAGGAGTTGTGGTCTTCTCTCTGGACATGTTTGGCCCGTGAAATCTTGATAGTGGTGGGGTTGGTAGACGTGGTGGTGAGCACCCAACTCGTGTCTTTTTCTTCCGCGTCTGTCTCCATCTCGGGGTTGTGCATGCCTCCTCATTTGGTGGATGTGTGACGACCTTCGGGACACGGTTGCTTCCACCACTCTCCTACGACGACGTAACCGGATGGATTACTAATTGTAGCGTATAAATCCTGTTTCATAAGGATAATCACGCATGAATGTCCCTTCATTATGATGGTTTATTCTCTTTGATTATTTTAGCGCTCACATATCCACAATATTTTTCTAATTAGAGGCAAACCACATATTCTCTTTTATTTTCACATGGCCACAATTTTTTTTAATTTATATACAACCAGGATTGAACAAATGCGCGTTGCTAACCAATGGTCAGCGTGAATATTTAAGAAAATACGATAGTGTCAGATTTGATTTTTTTTAACATTCCAAGAAATATGAGGTACCGAATGTTCTTGGAAACATAAAAAACTGAAAGCCCGGACAGTTTAAAAAATGTGAACATTTCTTTTTGAATATTCCATATAATTTTGGAAAAACACAAACAAAATTAGAAACGGGAATACTTATTGAAATTGAAAAAAATTGAACACATGAACCTTTTATAAAAACACAACATTATTGATTTTTTTAAAGGGAAACATTCAGAAAATAATTTAAAAATGATTTCTGAGACGCAAACATTATTTTGTTTTTGTGAACTTTTCAGTGAACGAGAATATTTTTTTGAATGTGGAACATTTTATAAAATATTAAATTTATAACAAGTCTCAAACAATTCTGAAATAGATTTTTTTTAAAGATCAACATTTTTTAAATGTTGAGGATATTCCCGAAGCATATTTTTTAAAGTCTCTACTATTTTATAAAACAGGAATTAATTTTGTAATGCTTTTTTTATTATTTGAACAAAAATTGAAATTATGAATATATTTTGTATACTTTCATTTCATGGAAAAATAAAAATAAATAAGGGGAAAAGGAAAACAAAATAGATGCACAAACGGATAGGAAAAAATTATTTTCGACGGTGAATTGATGAAAAAATTAGAGAAACACACATTGCTTTAATAGGTATATGTATATGTATAGAGAAAGGAATAGAAAAAGGGAAATAGAAATAGAACACTGAAAAAACAAAAACGGGCTGGCCCAGTCTTGGGCAACCCGTGCGTACCTTTAACTATTTGTAGCCGCGTGGACAAATAATTTCTTCACACCGCATGGGCAGGATAATTACTGGGTTGGCTTTGTTGGGCTGGAGTGCGCCTAGCCCAATTGCGGAATTCTGGACACATTCTTTTTTATTTTCTAGTGGAACAAAAATTTAGTACCACCTCGGGTCGAAAAATAAATTCGGCGGTGAATAGATGAAAATAATGAAGAAACGCACCTTGCTTTATTAGTAGGTATAGATTGTTGGACTACACTATTTTACATGTGTAGGTAATCGACTTCGATTGCATCACGCGGTCACTTCAGCAAGCCGACATCATCATCCCAATCGGCCTAAATCGGCTCGCGTGATCACCTTGTTAGTCGAATTGCCATACCAACATGTTTGGTTGTCTCGGGACTTCGGCATCGCTGAGGGAGCTCTACCTCATCTAGTGTTCGGCACACAGGCCATGTTTCTTTTATTACCCAGTTTGCATAAATTATTAATCATGCATCCTTTTTAAAAATAATAATTATTATTACTATTATCTCCTGCTTGCACTATCTTCTGTGCACATGTAAATGATCCGGATTGGGCAGTGATGTCACCTCGGCGTATCGACATACCACGTTACCTCGGCTAGACCGGGGGCTTCGTCATCACTTCATTAGCCCACGCCGGGTACTTCGGCGTCACACTGCCGGCCTGCATCGGCCGAGCTATGTCGCCACTTCAGAGCGTCGAGCTCTTTGTCCTGCCACCTCGGGACCGGCTTGGGGGCTCAGAGCTCATCCCGCCGTCAGCTCGGACCGCGTCATCAATACCGAGCACATTAACCAGCTAAGTCGCTTTCATGCTCAAAAACTTTTAGTTTTCAATTTTGTTTGGTTCGACCAAGCATTATACTTTTTTGGCAAAGAGTTGTTTGTGAAAAACTTCCTTATCAAAACTTTGTTTGTGACACACAAATTCAAATACCCCGTTTACTTGGGGGCTTCCATTATGAAGCCTTTCATCTTGAATATGATTATACTTGTATGGCTTCGTTCCTTGTTCGTGTATTACGCCACAATATGCACCATGTTTACTTAAGTGTTCCGCAAGATGGGTTGCCTTGCTCCTGTGTTTACCCCTACGTTCCCGATTGTTCGGCTAGGGAGTAAAGAGAGCACCTCTGCGATTGTTACGATCGGGTCATCCGAGTTCGGACCTCAGACTGGATGAAGCCGAAAGCTAGCGCTCTTATTATTTTCAATCATGGTCGGCACACAACGGAACTCATGAGTACAAAAATCTATTACACAAGTCTCATTGTAACAATGAGCAACCGAAGAAAGGTATCGATGGGGGTACTATTTTCTTCGAAGATGCTTCTTATACTTCGTCAGTAATATAGCATAAGTTGCCTGAGCGCACTTTGTCTGTTACAGCCTTATGGCCTGATTGCCTGGTTATCGAAAGCACCATCGATATTCTCGACAGGTGGAGTACATAACACTTTTAGGCCCTTGACCGAAGAGGGAGAAGCCGACGGTCGGTTAAGACGCATTTAAAAGTTCGGATGAACTCAAATATGATATAAGTACTTCGGTATATACAATCATTATACATAAAAAAATTACCCAAGTTTACTGGGGGCTCTTAAATTTATATGAGTCATTTTATAGTAAATGTGTTTTCTTCCTAGTCGTTGCAATTTTTTTCTATCACTCCTTTTTCGACGCGAGTGTGTGGTTAATAGCCGGATAGCCCGTTTTCTCTCTAGTGACCGCTCGAGTTTAGTTCGCTAAACTGGTCTAACGAGCAGTACTCCGCCTTCGGGATAGGAGGTTGCAGCCGTAGGCTGACCCGCTTGAAGTCTTGAGATCGGATGTGTCATATTAATGCACGACAGAAGCACAAAAGTAAGACCAATTTTCGGATTGGCACCAAATGACTTAATTTAGTTTGGGCGTAAAGTTTTTAGTCAAGTTTTTTTGTTTTTCAAGCCTATGGCACTTTTAAACTATTTGTTTGTTTCCAGCATAAGTCTCGTAGTGCAGCGCTGGACACCTTTAGAGATTCGGCACAAAAATTCTTGGATATTGCTATATATGCACCGGTTTCGAATTGTGTCTTTGGTCAATAATTGGGTTGACCGGCTCCTATGCTTGCCTCCTACGCTCCGCTTTGTTCGGCTAGGTGTGCAAAGGGAGAACCACTGTGATTGTGCTTCCAGCTCGAATGGTTAAAGCACCTCAGTGGAGAAAGCCGAAAACTGACTGTCACAATGGGCGTAAACTGGTCAGCGATCCGATGATGGTATCAAACTATAGATCGATACCGATTACCCTGTTTTAAACGATGGGCCTTTCATAACATTGGCTAAAGTGATAATGGCTAGACTTCGGTCGGTGCCGAACACTAACCGGGAGCTCGTAGACAGCTTCCCCAGTTTAAAGCTCCTATGACTAAGTGAAAGTTGTAAAGCCCGCATATCTGATTGCCTCGTTTCTGCTAACACAACTGCCTTCGGGCACCGAGACGTCGGCTAAGGGTTGTCTTGTTATTGCGGAAACACCCTGCGTAGTATCTACAAGGGGGTGGAAGCCGACGATGGGCCATTTTCAAGTGATAAACGGTTGCAACGGAGTCAAAATAAATATATCATCGGCGTTCATATTTTACATACGAGGGCTAGCTTCCGTAATCATCGTTATAAGGCCATAAATATGCATCAATTTGACTTAAGATTTCGGCCAAGCTGGGTTGACTGGCTCCTGTGCTTACCCTAACGTTCCCAATTGTTCGGCTAGGCGGTAAAGGGGGCACCTCTGTGATTGTTACTACCGGGTCATCTGAGTTAGTACCTCAGACTGGGTAAAGCCGAAAGCTAGCGATCTTAAAGGATATAATTGGTCGGCAACAACGGAAGTGAAAATTTTGGTTCATTAATACCATAGAGTTTGGAAACTTTCCCCGAACTAAATCCTCAATATTTTCCTCCCACATTGATTGGAGGTGAGGTTTCATGATCATGATCAGCATGACAACCCAAAGAAAGAAACCGATAGCGGGATTATTTTTTTTGGAAGATGTTTCATATCTCTCTCCGTACCTTTGTTTATAAAACCGTATGGACGGATTGCCTTGTTTTTCATAAATCTTTGCCCTCATAACGGCTTTATAAAGTAGGACAAACACTCCCCGGCTTCTAGCCGAGGAGGTTGAAGCCGATGGTCGGTCAACAAAGTTTTGTACAATGCGGATCCGAGCATTAATGATGTAAAGTACTTGGATACGTAGAATCATTACACATAATTTGTGATTTTACTCTAGATATCGATCCTTAATTCGGCCACCCGTGCCCACATTAAGGCTCGGGGGCTACTGGGCTTCGGGCTTATCATTCACTAATATTAAAAGGGGTGTATCGATCCCCTGATCTGGTGTTGCCACCCGACCAGTGTCTCGGGGTCTACTGCATTGCCTATTCAATGCAGAAAACTATGGTCAAACGCGTCTTCGGACAACAATAAGTACCATCTGGGACTTATCCGGCATCAAGCTAATATATTACGGCGACTTCTCAAAACCCTCTCTCAAGGGCCCGTCCGCCGATCACTATTACCTCTAATATATTACACTGCGTTTCTATTCCTATGTATGCTGCCGAGCTAGGAGTTGATCCTCAGGCCGATTTCACGACATGAGTCTCGAAAGCTACTAGGATCAACGGTTTCATATTTTCCTTCAGGTGCATCTCATATTTTAGGCCGACAGACACCTTGATGGCTACTAGCCATACATCTCGTCAGCAAATAAATTTATACGCATCGGAAATAAAATCCGCAAACAATCAGCCCATGACCGAGGTGCTGAGCCACCTCGGAAGCAGTCCAACATATAGCTCGGATGCAAGTGGCTGGCTCCATAGAGGGCATTTCCGGCATTAAGCTCGGCTAAAACTTTTTCAAGACCAAGGTAATCTATGACACCTCGGATACAGTCTAGCATTGGAGCTAGGATACATTCCGGCGTTGAAGTTCGGAAGCGGTCCGGTGTTGGTGCTCAACTGCAAAAGATACCTCGAATGTAGTCCGGTGTTGGAGCTCGGACGCGAAAGATCACCGCCACATGGGAAACACTTCAAACCCGAGGTGGGCGTAAAAATAACAAGGCATTGATAACGGTCGATAACTTAAAGGGGCTCCTCAGGATACCCGATGTGTAAACTCTTCGGATTTACTTCGGCGATCCTCAAGATCAAAGATAAGAAGATTTGTTGAACCAGTTTCAAGACCGACGAGCGAAGATGAAGAATAGTTCAGAAGAATTGAGGAGCGTCCCCAACTTGAAGACCGGTTCAGGGGGCTACTGACGGTGTCCTGGACTAGGGGGTACTCACCACGTCGTCTCCCGACCAGCTGGATTGGGCCGAGGAGCCCCATGGCGGTTCACTCATGGGCCACTTCAGGCAGCCCATGCCGCACACTAGGAAGATTCCACAAGACTTGATGATCAAGACAAGGACTCCTCTCCACCAACGTATTCGACTAGGACTCTTGTTATCCTAGGCCTCCGGTACATTATATAAGCCGAGGCCAGGCTAGTCGCTAGATTATTATGACATTATTCATCATACCCTCAGGTTTTAGACCACAACATATGATCTCAAGGTATATCAACTCTGTACTTGATACTCCATCAATATAAACAAGAGCAGGACGTAGGGTTTTACCTCCATCAAGAGGGCCCGAACCTGGGTAAAACATCATCTCTTTCGTTCCTGTTACCATTGATCTGAGAATCGACAGCTCGGGACCCCCTACCCTGAGATCTTCCGGTTTTGACACCGACAACGGTCACTAGTAGCGGAACTGCCTCAAATACTTGGTAGATAAGAAGGCTGGCAATTTCAACAAAAGTATATTTGATATATGTGTTATTGATGTGTACCTTACTAGTACTCCTAGTAGCACCTGGGTATTAGATATCGGTTCAATTGCTAATATTCGTAACTCGAAACAAAAGCTACGGAATAAACGGAGACTAGCTAAGAGCGAGGTGATGATGTGTGTTGGAAGTGTTTCCAAGGTTGATGTGATCACCATCGCACGCTCCCTCTACCTTCGGGATTAGTATTGAACCTAGATAAATGTTGTTTGTACTGGTTGAGCATGAACATGATTAGATCATGTTTATTGCAATACAATTATTCATTTAAGTCAGAGAATAATGGTTATTCTGTTTACATGAATAATACCTTCGATGGTCATGCACCCAATGTGAATGGTTTATTGAATCTCGGTCATAGTGATACACATCTTCAAAACATTGATGCCAAAAGATGTAGAGTTGATAATGACAGTACCACTTTCTTGTGGCACGACCGCTTAGGTCATATTGGTATAAAGCGCATGAAGAACCTCCATGCTAATGGACTTTTGGAGTCACTTGATTTTGAATCACCTGACACATGCGAACCATGCCTCATAGGCAAGATGAGTAAAACCCCGTTTCTGAAACAATGGAACGGGCAAGTGACTTGTTGGAAATCACACATGCTGATGTGTGTGGTGGATATCGTTATGTTCTCACCTTCACCGATGAATTGAGTAGATATGTGTATATTGTAACATCCCAATTTTTAATTTGGATGTTAATCACTAGGTCATCATGTGCATCCATATTTTGAGCATTTTTAATCTGGTTTATTTGGACACTTTGATCCAAGAGACCTTAAACAACTCAAGGACCATGTGAGAGAGTTGGAGGTTTTCATAAAATTCCAATTTTGAATTTTCAAAAAAATGGTAAATTGGATCAAGGGGATTTTTATTTGAAATTATTTTTCCAATTATTTCAAAATAAATAAAATAATGAGAGAAGATAATATGACTTCTTCAAAACAGAGGAAATAACGGAAATTTAATTTTGAATAAAAATATATTTTATTTGAATTTTATTTGAGATTTTATTCGCTTAAATCAGGGAAAATTGCATTTTATCCCAAAAAACTGTTCACGTGGTCCTAAATATTAGGACAGGACCGTGAAAATTATTTTTGAGATTTTAGGATTTTTATTTATTTTATTTTGGATTTTTCTCTGTGGTGAAATTATTTTTAAAAAATCCTTTCAGACCGAACTGGGCCAAAGGCCCAGCCGGCCCGCTCGTCGCCGCCTTCCCCACCGTAACCGCGCCGGACTCCGGCCGGAGTCCGAGCCGGCCACGTTGCCGACGCCCCTTACCCAAGTCAGACCCCCCCCCCGGGCCCTTTATATAGCCACCGCTGCCCCCTGTCCTCCTCAACCCGCCCCGCCGCCCCAAGCCGCCCCGCCGACCGTTGTCCGCGTCATCGCCTCCCGCCGCTGTCGACGCCACCGCACACCGCCGCACGCCGCGCCGCCTCGCCTTGTCCCGCCGGAGCAACACCGCCGCTGCCGCCGATCTTTTCCCTTGAACCAGTAAAACCGCAAAAACCCGCCTCGGTTTTTTTCCGGTTTCGCCTATTAGATCGATTTATTATTTTAGGTTATGTTAAATAGCGAACGTTCACCCGATTCATTCTATTTAACGAACGAATTCGGTCATTAGTTTCTGTTAGCAAACGTTCGTTCGTTAGATTCTTCTTTTTAGTTTAATTTTTGGCCAGGGACACATCCGTAAATATTTTCATTGTAGATTAGTCCCTGGTCTTCAAACCCTCACTACTTTTTGCTCGTTTATCCAAATCCAGTGAAACCAATGCCAAAATCTTCGTCTTGTTCCCCTATGTCTAGATAAACAACTTGAACATGATTTTGGAAAATTAAAATTTGGTTTGAAGCAGATTTGAATTCGAACTTCTTTTGATCGTAGTTTCAGTTTCGTAACTCCGATTCGATTGATTCTTTTTGCAAATCGAAGCTCTTCACTTGAAATTTTTGTTTGGATCTTTTCTTTCTGTTTTACCTTTGCATCTTATGCTTGAGTGCTTATGTATGCTATTGTTTGTTCACGATAGAGTTTCCGGAGTGCGAGGCTTGCTACTATGAATCTCTAGGGTTCTCCGATCGTCAGCAAGGCAAGTAACACTTTGATCATATCCCATATTACCCAGTTTTTATGCATTAGTTTCAACCCTCAAACATTGCATGAGTAGGATTTGATAACATGTGGGTATTGGAAAGTAATTGATGAGGTAGGAACCTATTATCTTATATTCAAACCCCGGGTATTATTGCGTTATGATTGCACTACTTTGTTATGCTCATAGACGTGGATTGGTTTGTGAGATTCATGAAAGATGTGAGAGTTATTTATAAATAAGGGAAACTTAAGGTGGCTACTTTAGTACACATCTGGGTGGATTGGTTGTGGGCACCTGGGGAATCCAGTGTTATCCTAGGAGATCCCGGGGTACCCGTGTGATCATCCTATGGAATGCCACCCAGGCTCAAAGGGATCATAAGATTATAGAAACTTCCGTGTGCATCCACAAGCCATTATGGGCTCTGGCATAGTTGAGTAAGTTGTGGGAATCCTTTCCATGACGGGCTAGCAGATGTAGGAGAATTGTAGGTGTACCGGCCTATCTATCGGTTAAGGGGACCTCTTCGGAAAGACTGTATCTCGGTCATCCGTTTCTCAAACATCATGCAGTGCGAGAAAATACAACGGAGGAGATCGAGTCTTGTGGGGAAAAGTGCGCAAACCTCTACAGAGTGTAAAAAACTAATCATGGTTAGCCGTGTCCCCGGTTATGGACATCTTGAGTATCTGGTACTTGAATTATTATGTTGATCTCATCACTTTACTTAATGAATTTTTTGGGTTATTAATGTTAATTTGGGATTGAGTTGGGGGTACCTTCTCAATATTTCATCAAACTTTGTAGTTAAATAAAATATATTCCTTTGTTGTAGGAAAAATTAGCTTTATGCAAATGATAACCATAGAGCCTCCACCAGCCAAATATGCATGTAGTGATAGCTGTTATTTGTTCATTGCTCTATGTTGTTATCTTGCTAGCATATTCCATGTGCTGACCTACACGGCTGCAACGTATCATGTTGCAGAATTTTCAGACGAAGAGTAAGGTGCGGTAGGTCGTTGTCATGCACTCAGTTTTGCCGTGGAGTTTGATGGACTCATTTATCTTCGAAGCTTCCGCATTTATCTTATTTAGATGGCCTTCGGCCATATTATTGTAATAAGTACTCTTTATGAGACACTCGTTGTAATAAGTGTGCGATTGAACTCTGCATTAAATCATCGAATATTGTTTGTGTCAGCAATACCGATCCAGGGATGACACTTAAGCACAGAGACTACGGTCCATTGGGATCGGGTCGCTACATATATTTACTTAATGAAGCATAAGTCTAAAACGTTTGAAAAGTTCAAGCAATTTCAGAGTGAAGTTGAGAATCATCATAACAAGAAAATCAAGTTCCTATGATCTGATCAAGGGGAGAGTATCCGAGTTATGAGTTTGGCAATCGCTAAAGACAAGGTGGAATGGTTTCACAGTTGATGCCACCCGGAACACCATATCATAATGGTGTGTTCGAACGTCGTAATCACACCCTATTGGATATGGTGCGATGTATGACGTCTCTTACCGATCTACATCTCTCATTTTGGGGTTATGCATTAAAGAAAATTGCATTCACTTTAAATAGGGCACCATCTAAGTCCGTGGAGACGACGCCGTATGAACTATGGTCTGGCAAGAAACCTAAGTTGTTGTTTCTTAAGGTTTGGGGCTACAATGCTTATGTCGATAGGCTTCGGCCAGAAAAGCTCAAACTAAAAGCGGAAAATTGTGTCTTCATAGAATACCCAAACAAGACGATTGGGTATACCTTCTATCTCAGATCTGAGGGCAAAGTGTTTGTCACCATGAAAGGGTCCTTTCTCAAGAAAGAGTTTCTCTCGAAAGAATTGAGTGGGAGGAAGATAGAACTTGATGAGGTTGTTGAACCTTTACTTCAACCAGAGAGTAGCGCAACACAGAAAGGTGTTTCTGTGGCACCTACCTCAGTTGAAGAGAAAGCTAATGATGATGATCATGGAGCTTTAGATCAAGTTACTATTAAACCTCGTAGGTCTACAAGGGTGTGTACAACTTCTGAGTGGTAACCCTGTCTTAAAGGTCATGTTGTTGGATAACGATGAACCTATGAGCTATGGAGAAGCGATGGTGGGCATGAATTCCAACAAATGGCTGGAAGCCATGAAATCCGAGATAGGGTCCATGTATGAGAACAAAGTATGGACTTTGGTGGACTTGCCCCATGATCGGCAAGCCATTGAGAATAAATGAATCTTTAAGAAGAAGACATACGCTGATGGTAATGTCACCATTTATGAAGCTCGACTTGTCTCAAAGAAGTTTCTGGCAAGTTAAAGGAGTTGACTGTGATGATACTTTCTCAATCATAGCGATGCCAAAGTCTGTTAGAATTATGTTAGCAGTTGCTGCATTTTGATTTATGAAATCAGGCAGATGGATGTCAAAACAAAGTTTCCTTGACGGTTTCCGTGAGGAAAGTTTGTATGTGACGCAACCAGAAGGTTTTGTCAATCCTAAGGATGCTAAAAGGTATAAAAACTCCAGCGATCCTTCTATAGACTAGAGCAAGCATCTCAGAGTTGGAACATATGCTTTGATGAGGTGATCAAAGCATTTGGGTTTATACAAAGTTTGCAAGAAACTTGTATTTGCAAGAAAGTGAGCGGGAGCACTATAGCATTTTGATGAGTATATGTGGATGACATATTGTTGATCAGAAATGATGTAGAATTTCTGGAAAGCATAAAGATCGTGTAGTTCGTTTGCTAGAGCTTTCCTAATGTCAAGTATCATTTCCTTAGACCATGAGATCGTGCAACTCCCGGATACTATAGGAGTGCTTTGTGTTGGGGAACGTAGCAGAAATTCAAAATTTTCTACGCATCACCAAGATCAATCTATGGAGAAGTCTACCAACGAGGGAAGGAGAGTGCATATACATACCCTTGTAGATCGCTAAGCGGAAGCGTTCAAGAGAACGTGGTTGATGGAGTCGTACTCGTCGTGATCCAAATCACCGATGATCCTAGTGCCGAACGGACGGCACCTCCGTGTTCAACACACGTACAGCCCGGTGACGTCTCCTACGCCTTGATCCAGCAAGGGGAGAAGGAGAGGTTGGGGAAGACTCCATCCAGCAGCAGCACGATGGCGTGGTGGTGGTGGAGGAGCGTGGTACTTCAGCAGGGCTTCGCCAAGCACCGCAAGAGACGAGGAGGGAGAGGGGTAGGGTTGCGCCAAGAAGGAGAGGAACTCCTCTGTTGGCAGCCCCAAGTCCTCAAGTATATATAGGGGAGAGGGAGGGGTGCGCCCCACCTAGGGTTCCACCCTAGGGGCGGCGGCCAGCCCCAATCCCATCTAGGGTGGTGGCCAAGTGGAGGGGAGAGGGAGGCGCACCAGGCATGGGCCTTAAGGCCCATCTGCCCTTAGGGTTTGCCCCCTCTTCCCCTTAGGCGCATGGGCCTTGGTGGGGAGGCGCCCCAGCCCACTTAGGGGCTGGTCCCTTCCCACTATTGGCCCATGTAGGCCTCCGGGGCTGGTGGCCCCACTTGGTGGACCCCCGGACCCCTCCGGTGGTCCCGGTACACTACCGGTGATGCCCGGAACACTTCCGGTGGCCAAAACCATACTTCCTATATATTAATCTTTACCTCCGGACCATTCCGGAACTCCTCGTGACGTCCGGGATCTCATCCGGGACTCCGAACAACATTCGGTAACCACGTATATCTATTCCCTATAACCCTAGCGTCATCGAACCTTAAGTGTGTAGACCCTACGGGTTCAAGAGTCATGCAGACATGGCCGAGATAACTCTCCGGCCAATAACCAACAGCGGGATCTGGATACCCATGTTGGCTCCCACATGTTCCACGATGATCTTATCGGATGAACCACGATGTCGAGGATTCAATCAATCCCGTATACAATTCCCTTTGTCTAGCGGTACGATACTTGCCCGAGATTCGATCGTCGGTATTCCGATACCTTGTTCAATCTCGTTACTAGCAAGTGTTTTTACTCGTTCCGTAACACATCATCCCGTGATCAACTCCTTGGTCACATTGTGCACATTATGATGATGTCCTACCGAGTGGGCCCAGAGATACCTCTCCGTTTACACGGAGTGACAAATCCCAGTCTCGATTCGTGCCAACCCAACAGACACTTTGGGAGATACCTGTAGTGAACCTTTATAGCCACCCAGTTACGTTGTGACGTTTGGTACACCCAAAGAATTCCTACGGTATCCGGGAGTTGCACAATCTCATGGTCTAAGGAAATGATACTTGACATTAGAAAAGCTTTAGCATACGAACTACACGATCTTTGTGCTAGGCTTAGGATTGAGTCTTGTCCATCACATCATTCTCCTAATGATGTGATCCCGTTATCAACGACATCCAATGTCCATGGTTAGGAAACCGTAACCATCTATTGATTAACGAGCTAGTCAACTAGAGGCTTACTAGGGACATGGTGTTGTCTATGTATCCACACATGTATCTGAGTTTCCTATCAATACAATTCTAGCATGGATAATAAACGATTATCATGAACAAGGAAATATAATAATAACCAATTTATTATTGCCTCTAGGGAATATTTCCAACAGTCTCCCACTTGCACTAGAGTCAATAATCTAGTTCACATCGCCATGTGATTAACACTCACAGGTCACATCACCATGTGACCAACATCCAAGAGTCTACTAGACTCAATGATCTAGTTGACATCACTATGTGATTAACACTCAAAGAGTTCTGGGTTTGATCATGTTATGCTTGTGAGAGAGGTTGCAGTCAACGGGTCTTGCCATATTTAGATCCCTATGTATTTCGCAAAACTTTATGTCATATCGTAGATGCTGCTACCACGTTCCACTTGGAGCTATTCCAAATTGTTGCTCCATTATACGTATCCGGTATCTCTACTCAGAGCTATCCGGATAGGTGTTAAGCTTGCATCGATGTAACTCTTTACGTCGAACTCTTTATCACCTCCATAACCGAGAAACATTTCCTTATTCCTCTAAGGACAATTTTGACCGCTATTTGGTGATCCAGTCCTAGATCACCTTTGTACCCTCTTGCCAGACATGTGGCAAGGCACACATCAGGTGCGGTACTCAGCATGGCATACCGTATAGAGCCTATGACAAGAGCATAGGGGACGACCTTCGTCCTTCCTCTTTCTTCTGCCGTGGTCAAGCTTTGAGTCTTACTCGACTTCACACCTTACAACTCAGGTAAGAACCCCTTCTTTGACTGATCTATTTTGAACTCCTTCAAAAATATGTCAAGGTGTGCGTTCTTTGAAAGTATCATCAGGCGTCTTGATCTATTTCTATAGATCTTGATGCCCAATATGTAAGCAGCTTTATCCAGGTCTTCCTTTGAAAATCACTCTTCAAACAACCGTTTTATGCTTCCCAGAAATTCTACATTATTTCAGATCAACAATATGTCATCCACATATATTTATCAGAAATATTGTAGTGCTCCCACTCACTTTCTTGTAAATACAAGTTTCTAGCAAACATTGTATAAACCTAAAAGCTTTGATCACTCCATCAAAGCATATACTCCGATCCCGAGATGCTTGCTCTAGTCCATAGAAGGATTGTTGGAGCTAGCATACCTTTTAGCATCCTTAGGATCGTCAAAAACTTTTATTGTATCACATACAACTTTTCTTACGAAAACTTGGTAAGAAAACTTGTTTTGACATCCATCTGTAAGATTTCATAATCAAAAAATACAGCTAATGCTAACATGATTCCGACGGACTTAAGCATCGCTACGGGTGAGAAATTCTCATCGTAGTCAACTCCTTGAACTTGTGAAAAGACTCTTTCCCACAAGTCGAGCTTCATAGACGGTAACATTACCGCCCACGTCCGTCTTCTTCTTAAAGATCCATTTATCTCAATGGCTTGCCGATCATCGGGCAGGTCCACCAAAGTCCATACATGAATCCTATCTCGGTTTTCATGGCTTCTAACCATTTGTCGGAATACGGGCCCACCATCGCTTCTCCATAGCTCGTAGGTTCATTGTTGTCTAACAACATGATATCTTAGACAGGATTACCGTACCACTCAGGAGTAGTACATATCCTTGTCGACCTACAATGTTCGATGGCAACTTGATCTGAAGCTTCATGATCACTATCATTAACTTCCTATTCAACAAACGTAGGTGCCACAGAAAACATCTTTCTGTGTTGCATCATTCTCTGGTTGAAATAAAGGTTAGACAACCTCATCAAGTTCTATCTTCCTCCCACTCAATTCTTTCGAGAGAAACTCCTTCTCGAGAAAGGACCCGTTCTTAGCGACAAACAATTTGCCCTCGGATCTGAGATAGAAGGTATACCCAACTGTCACCTTTGGGTATCCTATGAAGATGTGTTTGTCCGCTTTGGGTTCGAGCTTCTCCAGCTGAAGCCTTAAGCATCGCAGCCCCAAACATTAAGAAACGACAACTTTGGTTTCTTGCCAAACCATATTGTTACGACGTCGTCTCAACGGACTTAGATGGTGTCCTATCTAAAGTGAATGCAGCTGTCTCTAACACATAACCTCAAAATGAAAACGGTAGATCGGTAAGAGACATCATAGATCGCACCATATCTCATAAGGTTCGTTTACGACGTCCGGATACACCATTACCTTGTGGTGTTCCAGGTGGCTTCAACTGTGAAACAATTCCACAATGTCTTAAGTGTTTGCCAAACTCATAACTCAGAAATTCTCATTGATCAGATCGTGGGAATTTGATCTTCTTGTTATGATGATTCTTAACTTCACTCTGAAATCGCTTGAACTTTTCAAATGTTTCAGACTTGTGCTTCATTAAGTAAATATACCTATATCTACTCAAATTGTCAGTGAAGATGAGAAAATAGCGATATCCACCGCACGCTTCAATTCTCATTGGATCACACACATCTGCATGTATGATTTCCAACAAGTCACTTGCCCGTTTCATTGTACCTAAAAACGGGGTCTTGGTCATCCTGCCCATGAGGCATGGCTCGCATGTGTCAAGCGATTCAAAATCAAGTGACTCCAAACATCCATCGATATGGAGTTTCTTCATGCATCTTACGCCAATATACCTAAGCGGCAGTGCCACAAGAAAGTGGTACTATCATTATTAACTCTACATCTTTTGGCCTGAACATGTGTATCACCACGACCGAGATTCAATGAACCATTCACATAGGGTGCATGACCATGAAAGGTATCATTCATGTAAACAGAATAACCATTATTCTCTAACTTAAATGAATGGCCGTATTGCAATGAACATGATCTAATCATATTCATGCTCAACGTAGACACCTGATAACATTTATCTAGGTTCAATACTAATCCCGAAGGCAGATGGAGCGTGCGATGGTGATCTCATCAACTTTGGAAACACTCCCAACACACATCGTCACCTCGCCCTTAGCCAGTCTCCGCTTAGTCCGTAGCTTTGTCTTCAAGTCACCAATAATAGTAACTGAACCGGTATCCAATACCCAGGTGCTACCAGGAGTACTGACGAGGTACACATTAATAACACGTATATACTTTGTTGAAGTTGCCAGCCTTCTTATCTACCATGCATTTGGGGTAATTCCGCTACTAGTGACTGTTCCCCTTACAATAGAAGCACTTAGTCTCGGGTTTGGGTTCAACCTTGGGTTCCTTCACTGGAGCGGTAACTGGTTTGCCATCCATGAAGTTTCCCTTCTAGAATTTGCCCTTCTTGAAACCAGTGGTCTTGTTAAACCATCAACACTTGATGCTCCTTCTTGATTTCTACCTTTTACGGTCTTAAGCACCGCGAATAGCTCCGGGATCAACTCCACCCCTCGCATGTCATAGTTCATCACAAAGATCTAGTAGCTTAGTGATAGTGGCTAGAGAACTCTGTCAATCACTATCTGATCTGGAAGTTTAACTCCCACTTGATTTAAGTGATTGTAGCGCCCAGACATTCTGAGCACATGCTCACTAGCTGAGCTATTCTCCTCCATCTTGTTGGCAAAAGAAATTGTCAGAGGTCTCACACCTCTCAACACGGGCATGAGCCTGAAATCCCAATTTCAGCTCTTGGAACATCTCATATGTTCTATGGCGTTCAAAACGTCATTGGAATCCCGATTCTAAGCTGTAAAGTATGGTGCACTAAACTATCAAGTAGTCATCAGGATGTGTCTGTCAGGTGTTCACAACATCCACAGACGACGTTGTAGGGGTTTGCACATCGAGCGGTGCATCAAAGACGTAAGCCTTCTGTGTAGCAGTGAGGACACTCCTCGGACTACGTACCTAGTCCACATCAGTGCTTACAATATCTTTCAACTTGGTCTTTCTCTAGGAACGTATTGAAATAGGGAGCTACAATGTGAGCTATTTATCTACAACATATTTGCAAAGACAATTTAGACTATGTTCATGATAATTGAGTTCATCTAATGAACTCCCAGTCAGATAGACATCCCTCTAGTCATCTAAGTGAAACATGATCCGAGTCAACTAGGCCGTGTCCGATCATCACGTGAGACGGACTAGTCAACATCGGTGAACATCTTCATGTTGATCGTATCTTCTATACGACTCATGCTCGACCTTTCGGTCTTCTGTGTTCCGAGGCCATGTCTGTACATGCTAGGCTCGTCAAATCAACCTAAGTGTTTCGCATGTGTTCCGAGGCCATGTCTGTACATGCTAGGCTCGTCAACACCCGTTGTATTCGAACATAAGAATCTATCACACCCGATCATCACGTTGTGCTTTAAAATGACGAACTTTCGCAACGGTGCACAGTTAGGGAGAACACTTCTTTTGAAATTTTAGTGAGGGATCATCTTATTTAAGCTACCGTCGTTCTAAGCAAATAAGATGTATAAACATGATAAACATCACATGCAATCAAATAGTGACATGATATGGCCAATATCATTTTGCTCCTTTTGATCTCCATCTTCGGGGCTCCATGATCATCGTTGTCACCGGCACGACACCATGATCTCCATCATCATGATCTCCATCATCATGTCTTCTTGAAGTTGTCTCGTCATCTATTACTTCTACTACTATGGCTAACGCTTTAGCAATAAAGTAAAGTAATTACATGATGTTTATGTTGACACGCAGGTCATAAATAAATTAAGACAACTCCTATGGCTCCTGCCGGTTGTCATAATCATCGACATGCAAGTCATGATTCCTATTACAAGAACATGATCAATCTCATACATCACATATATCATTCATCACATCCTTTTGGCCATATCACATCACAAGGCATATGCTGCAAAAACAAGTTAGACGTCCTCTAATTGTTGTTGCAAGTTTTTACGTGGCTGCTATAGGTTTCTAGCAAGAACGTTTCTTACCTACGCCAAAACCACAACATGATATGCCAATTTCTATTTACCCTTCATAAGGACCCTTTTCATCGAATCCGATCCGACTAAAGTGGGAGAGACAGACACCCGCTAGCCACCTTATGCAACTAGTGCATGTCAGTCGGTGGAACCAGTCTCACGTAAGAGTACTTGTAAGGTCGGTCCGGGCCGCTTCATCCCACAATGCTGCCGAATCAAGATTGGACTAGTAACGGTAAGCATATTGAACAAAATCGACGCCCACAACAACTTGTGTTCTACTCGTGCATAGAAACTACGCATAGACCTAGCTCATGATGCCACTGTTGGGGAACGTAGCAAAAATTCAAAATTTTCTACGCATCACCAAGATCAATCTATGGAGAAGTCTACCAACGAGGGAAGGAGAGTGCATCTACATACCCTTGTGGATCGCTACGCGGAAGCGTTCAAGAGAACGGGGTTGATGGAGTCGTACCCGTCGTGATCCAAATCACCGATAATCCTAGTGCCGAACGGACGGCACCTCCGTGTTCAACAAACGTACAGCCTGGTGACGTCTCCTACGCCTTGATCCAGCAAGGGGAGAAGGAGAGGTTGGGGAAGACTCCATCCAGCAGCAGCACGACGGCGTGGTGGTGGTGGAGGAGCGTGGTACTTCAGCAGGGCTTCGCCAAGCACCGCAAGAGACGAGGAGGGAGAGGGGTAGGGCTACGCCAAGAAGGAGAGGAACTCCTCTGTTGGCAGCCCCAAGTCCTCAAGTATATATAGGGGAGAGGGAGGGGTGCGCCCCACCTAGGGTTCCACCCTAGGGGCGGCGGCCAGCCCCAATCCCATCTAGGGTGGCGGCCAAGTGGAGGGGGAGAGGGAGGCGCACCAAGCATGGGCCTTAAGGCCCATCTGCCCTTAGGGTTTGCCCCCTCTTCCCCTTAGGCGCATGGGCCTTGGTGGGGAGGCGCCCCAGCCCACTTAGGGGCTGGTCCCTTCCCACTATTGGCCCATGTAGGCCTCCGGGGCTAGTGGCCCCACTTGGTGGACCCCCGGACCCCTCCGGTGGTCCCGGTACACTACCGGTGATGCCCGGAACACTTCTGGTGGCCAAAACCATACTTCCTATATATTAATCTTTACCTCCGGACCATTCCGGAACTCCTCGTGACATCCGGGATCTCATCCGGGACTCCGAACAACATTCGGTAACCACGTATATCTATTCCCTATAACCCTAGTGTCATCGAACCTTAAGTGTGTAGACCCTACGGGTTCGGGAGTCATGCAGACATGGTCGAGATAACTCTCCGGCCAATAACCAACAGCGGGATCTGGATACCCATGTTGGCTCCCACATGTTCCACGATGATCTCATCGGATGAACCACGATGTCGAGGATTCAATCAATCCCGTATACAATTCGCTTTGTCTAGTGGTATGATACTTGCCCGAGATTCGATCGTCGGTATCCCGATACCTTGTTCAATCTCGTTACTGGCAAGTCTCTTTACTCGTTCCGTAACACATCATCCCGTGATCAACTCCTTGGTCACATTGTGCACATTATGATGATGTCCTACCGAGTGGGCCCAGAGATACCTCTCCGTTTACACAGAGTGACAAATCCCAGTCCCGATTTGTGCCAACCCAACAGACACTTTCGGAGATACCTGTAGTGAACCTTTATAGCCACCCAGTTACGTTGTGACGTTTGGTACACCCAAAGCATTCCTACGGTATCCGGGAGTTGCACAATCTCATGGTCTAAGGAAATGATACTTGACATTAGAAAAGCTTTAGCATACGAACTACACGATCTTTGTGCTAGGCTTAGGATTGGGTCTTGTCCATCACATTATTCTCCTAATGATGTGATCCCGTTATCAACGACATCCAATGTCCATGGTCAGGAAACCGTAACCATCTATTGATCAACGAGCTAGTCAACTAGAGGCTTACTAGGGACATGGTGTTGTCTATGTATCCACACATGTATCTGAGTTTCCTATCAATACAATTCTAGCATGGATAATAAACGATTATCATGAACAAGGAAATATAATAATAACCAATTTATTATTGCCTCTAGGGCATATTTCCAACACTTTGGGTGTATCAAATGTCACAACGTAACTGGGTGGCTATAAAGGTGCACTACAGGTATCTCCGAAAGTGTCTGTTGGGTTGGCACGAATCAAGACTAGGATTTGTCACTCCATATGACGAAGAGGTATCTTTGTGCCCACTCGGTAATGCATCATCATAATGAGCTCAATGTGACTAAGGAGTTAGCCACGGGATCATGTGTTATAGAACGAGTAAAGAGACTTGCCGGTAACGTGATTGAACGAGGTACGGGAATACCGACGATCGAATCTCGGGCAAGTAACATACCGATGGACAAAGGGAATTGTATACGGGATTGATTTAATCCCCAATATCGTGGTTCATCCGATAAGATCATCGTGGAACATGTGGGAGCCAATATGGGTATCCAGATCCCGCTATTGGTTATTGACCAGAGAGGTGTCTCGGTCATGTCTGCATGGTTCCCGAACACGTAGGGTCTACACACTTAAGGTTCGGTGACGCTAGAGTTGTAATTGGAGTAGTATGTGGTTACCGAAGGTTGTTTGGAGTCCCGGATGAGATCCTGGACGTGACGAGGAACTTCGGAATGGTCCGGAGGTGAAGATCGATATATTGGACGAAGGGTATTGGAGTCCGGAATGGTTATGGGGGTACCGGATGACGACCAGCATGACCGAAAGGAGTTTCGGAGGCCCCAGCAAGCGTTGGGGGGCCTTATGGGCCAAGGGGAGGGGGCACACCAGCCCACTAAGGGGTTGTGAGCCCCTCCCACCCCATCTCACGTAACCTGGAGAGGTGGGGGCGCCTCCCCGGCTTGGGGGGCAAGTTTCCTAGGAGTGGGGGTGCCCAAACCCATCTAGGGTTTCCCCTGTGGCCACCGCCCCTCCCCTAGGGAACCCTAGGGTGCCTCCTCCTCCCCCTTCCCCCTATATATAGTGAGGGAGAGAGAGGGCAGCCGCACCCCCTTCCCTGGCGCAGCCCCTCCCTCCTCCAACACCTCCTCCTCTTCCGTAGTGCTTAGCGAAGCTCTGCCGAAGAACCACGAGCTTCACCACCACCACGTCGTCGTGCTGCTGGAGTTCTCCCTCAACTTCTCCTCTCCCCTTGCTGGATCAAGAAGGAGGAGACGTCCCCGGGTTGTACGTGTGTTGAACATGGAGGTGCCGTCCGTTCGGCGCTTGGGTCGGATCTTCCGCGATTTGAATCGCCGCGAGTACGACTTCATCAACCTCGTTCTTGTAACGCTTTCTCTTAGCGATCTTCAAGGGTATGAAGATGCACTCCTTCTTTCTTGTTGCTAGCATCTCCTAGATTGATCTTGGTGACACGTAGGAAATTTTGAATTATTACTACATTCCGCAACATAATGTGCATCAATATGCGTTCACGAGTGAAATGAATCATGCACACGCTGCTAGAACACCCCCTTGCTCCTGCCTACCAAATTCGCCGATACGGCCAACCACGCATCGTCGAGGGTGTCGCACTCCTATGTGGTTGTCGTCCGCATCCGGCAAAGTCCGCCAACTTTGTCTAGTTTTACGGGAAAAAGTGTGTCCGCACCGCTCAATGGATCGATACAAAATCGCGTTGGATGACGCAACACGTTCGGATCACGCGGTACAAACATATGCGAACGGTTTAAGGTCAGTGTTGTACATGTACTGATATTAAGTGCTTTGAGTCGCAAACCCATGTGTATGTCACGTGATATCACAACCTTTCCATGCCTGTTCCACTACGGCATTTCTCTGCCAAGGACACGGATAAGTCCTTGAAAATGGAGATACATGTGTGCCCATTCATGTTAAAATAAGTGTGGATCAAATGTTGTGCAAATCATGAATCCGCGAAGATGAACAAGCGGGGCCATTTTCATTGGTACCTCGTCAGGGTATGTCATCAGTGACCGCAAATCATCACTCAAGGATTTCTCATTCTGACCCGTAAGTGCTATGCGTTCTATCAATGACAGTTAATTTGGAAGTTGGTCCGTGATAACTTTCCCGTCAAAATGTTAGATTATCAAGTGTTATCTCTGACAATGTCTTTCCCGTTTGCCTATATATGTGGCTGTTACTGGAACAACATGTATTCTTCTGTGTGCCATTTTGGCCAGCTGCTGAGGAGGTGAGCCGGCAGTCTACATTGCTGAGGCTTGTCAGATTGGTGCACTCTTAGTCCGAAAGGCCTCTTCGAAGCCTCTTGGTCGAAAAGCTTGTTAATTTGATTAACACATTATCTCGGAAACACAATTGCATGCGTGTCCAATGTTAGTTAGGTCGCCGTTGTTATTTTCGTCCATGTAACTATCGATGTACCTATGACATCGGTAATTATATCTTTGGTGTAGATGGATCGAAGATGGATGGATGACAATAATGTGACCGATGATCTCATCGAAAAGTTGGAAGGGTTTCTTCAATCGCCTTCCAACACATGGAGGTGAATGGCACAGGAAAGATGTGTTGTCCATGTCGTAGATGTGACAACAAGAAAATTTTCAAATGGAAAGATGAACCGCAGTATCATTTGGTGAAGAGGGATTTTACTAATGGTTATACACATTCAAAAATAGACGTTGAGCATGCAGCGGGTGTTGGGGATATCCACGAGACATGCCTATAATGACCTAAACTACATGGATGCTTATAGATATTCCATGACCACATTTGGACAACTTCATGACACCACCTCGCTCGGACGAGTATCGAATGGTCACTCGGCTAGATCATCACTCGGATGAAAGGAGCGGAATAGTCAGAAGAAGCAACTATAGTGACGTCACCATGGTGAAGACGTTTTGTCAGAGAATTAAAGCGCTTGTTACTTCTTGTAGTGGACGAGAGTAATTGCTGAAACAACGCCCCTTATAATGTAGGAGAGGGAGGGGTGGCACACTCTATATAAGCCACTCTCGACCAAGGCAAGGGTTCGCAACTTCTGTAATATAGCATCCATACACAGAGAAACAAACTCCTCGGAGTACAGACCGTAGGGTTGTTACCTCTGCCGTGAGGGGCTTTAACCTGCCAATTTCCGTGTGTCACCCATACATGTTGCATGTTTATGTAGGGTCTTTTTCATGCATGGTGACATAGCTGTATGTTGAGAGAATTGAAGTTAGTGAAAATCAATTATTTAATTCATGCATGATGGCAAGGTGAGCTGGCATGTTAAGAGAATTGAAGTTAGTGAAGATCAACTATTTAAGTATATAGATTAACTTCTCGCAAAGAAGGAATTGGCGTGGTAATTCTCTACAATTGAAGAATGAGAGGATCGGTTGTATTAAAAACTGTTTGTCACATTCCCGCAAAGGAAAAACTACTGGAGTAGCTTTATATGTCCTGCGTGCGTACATACATACATACATACATACATACATGCATGCATACATTGGGCTCCTGTAAAAAGAGACCGTGTCCTTCAAATGTACACGCTGACCAGTTGCAACAGCTAGCGCTATCGCCCAGTTTAATTAGAGCGATGCTAGACCCACGTAAAGTTACGTGAGATTTTTACATAAAAGCTGACTTGGTGGTAGTTAATTGGATTAGGATTAGTGGCTGGGGCCCATTCAGTTAAAATCAGGGGGCCGAGAAAGTTATTGAGGGAAAGTTATGTAAGTCTTCGTAAGCTCTTTCGTAGGTGTAGCATTATTGGTTTAGTTAACACGCGCAGGCGCAGAGGTCTGACCCCTCTCTAATGCTAACGTATGTAGTACATCATCGATCGTGCCGTCCCTCTGAATCTGGCCAGGATTTCATCACGCCACCAATCAAGCGAGACTGTTGCGAGAGCAAGAAGGAAAAGGAAACGATCTCCATCGAGCGAACAACCAGAAACAAAGAACGGTCCCCGAAGAGGAAAGCTAGGGCAGGCTGGGGCAAAGACAGGGCCGACGCACTGCTCAAGGAGCGAGCCAGGGAAAACAACGTTAATCTGCAGCCTCTTTCGTCCTATCTCGACCCTCTCTTCTCCTCCGTATCCGCAGAAAAACAATCTCGGTTCAGCGGGGCGTCTCGGCGCCCAAGGTGAATATGCGTTGGTCCCTCGCGTGCATGTAGGCGGCACGTGAGCTGCTCGGAGCCTATGGGCACGCCGTGACTCAGCCGTGTCCGGAGGAAAGTGACCACAGTTCGCAAGTTGGGCCGTCGCTTTTCCTTCCTGCTTTGGCATCTTCTCGGTGAATTTCTCGCGCCTGTGGATGCTCAGAGCAGAGCCTCACTCACTCCAGCAGTTTTTACAGGACGCGCCCTTCACTCTCAGGCGGTAAATAAAGAGTGTCAGTTTTAACAGTGTTTTTTTTTTCTTCATCTGTCACGAGACTTCGTGAAAACGAGAATTTAGTTGTCGGGAAAGCGGCGTGGTCGACACTATCTACGAGCCTCACGTTTCTGCTGAAAAGCCGCTGGCTCTAGAAAAAGAGTGTTCGGCTCAAGATATTTTCCTCGCTCCTGCCCAAGCTGTTAGATCTGCATCATCATTCCCGTTTGATCCTCCGTGCTTGTTGGGAAAGTCGTTATCCATAGCGTTCGCGAGCCTCACATTTTTGGGCCAACATGCATGGGCCAGACCGTGCGCCGTCCTTGCGCCGAAAAAGGTCACGTCACGTTGGGTGGCCGAAGCGTGGCCCACGGTATGCTCCACGAGAGATTTCGGAGGCCTGCGGATGCTAATTTTACTCAAAATGAAACCTTTCTTTACGGGGTCTCGAAAAAGAATAACTTCATTGCTAATAATTTCTGCCACTGTGGATCTCTCACACACACTGTCGCATTCCCTAAACACACAAACAAACACGCGCGCGCGCGCACGTTGTCACACATATGCTGACAAACTTCTCTCAAAAAACATATGCTAACGAACCCAGACAACACTTGAACGTACGCACACAATTTCCTGCTATTTAGCAAAACTCCACGGAATGGGGATATCACACGGAAAGAAGGTATGGGCCAAGATTGTGGCCAATTATGAGGTACGGCAGGGCTGGTTTTGTTCCGTTGGTGCCACTTGCGCGTCCTTGCCACGCGAGACAACGATTGAAAGAACCAAAAGATGGAATGAAACGCCAAGGGGAACATTATCGCTTGCTGCCAACATATGCATTCGGTTTTTTCCGTTGCTTCAAAGCCAGGAGGGAGTATTTTGTTGCAGGAAGTGTGATACGAATTCATAATCATGTCTGTAGTTTATAGGGTCCGTCTATGTTACATCTCGATGTGAGATAATATCTCACATCTAAACATGGTGTCAATGTTATCTTATTTTTTGTCTTGTTTGTTTGATTGAATTTGTCAAAGCCCCCAAAAAACCAGCTCGTCCAGCACGTCCGCCCGTGTGACCGGCCTTAACGTATATCTCATCGCTAGCTCTGCACAATGCATGTGCGATGGTGCAGCTGCGCCGTGGCGTGGTTTGAATTGGGAATGAACGTACGCGATGCAGTGCTGGATGTAGTTTATGCGTCCGATAGCATACTTTTACAAGTATGTCTCTGGTCGCTAGCTTCTACTCCCTCCGTTCCGAATTACTTGTTTTGGATTTGTCTAGATACGGATGTATCTAGACTCATTTTAGTGCTAGATATCTTCGTATCTAGAAAAATCTAAGACAAGTAATTCGGAACGGAGGGAGTAATAGGCTAACAATGATTTGTTGTTGTTTTCCCCTTATCTTTTTTGCATTTTTCACGAAAAATATTATTTATGAATTTACATGAATGTTTTCAAATTGGAATTTTTTAACGAATACGAAAATTGTTTTAATATAGGGTGAACAATCCTTTAACATATGGTGACCATTTGCTGAACATACACTAACTTTTTGTAGTATGATGGACTTTTTTAATTATACACGATGACCATTTCTTTAATATGCACTGAACATTTTTAGTACACACTTAACCTCTTTTGAGATACGATGAGCTTCCTTTTAATATATGGTGGTGACAATTTTATAGTATGCATTGAATTATTTTAAATTCATACTGAACAATTGATTGTGCATTCAAAAAATGTTCATGGAGTAGAAAAATATTCACGATATTCAAATTTTGTTCGCAGATTCAAAAAATGTTCGCTGATTCAAAAAAATATGTTCATAAATTTCCAAAATATTCATAATTTGAAAAGGATTTAGGAATTATAAAAAAAATAAAAAGGAAAGGAAATAAAGAAAAAAAACAAAAAGAATTTTAACAAATAAACTATAGTCCCTGTTGCAAGTCGAGAGTGGACTTGCAACAGGAGGAAAAAAAACTATGGGCCTAGTTGCGAGTTGGGTTTGGACTTGCAACTCGAACATGTACACAAAACTACGATGCCTGTTGTGAGTCGATGGTGAACTTGCAATTGGGATTGAAATAAATGGACTGGTGGTGAGTCAGAGGCTGGACTTGCAACTGAGACAACAACAAAACCTTGCCCCTAGTTACGAGTCAAGGGTGGACTTGCAACCGGGATGAAAACAAACTAGGTCCTAGTTGTGAGTCGAGGATGGACTTGCAACTGGGACAACTACACAAAACTACGATGCCAACTGCATGTCGAGGGTGCACTTGCAACTGGCAAAACAAACGACCCAGTTGTTAGTTAAAGGGTGGACTTGCAACAGGGACAACAACGAAACTATAGGCCCAGTCGCGAGTCGAGGGTGGATTTGTAACCGAGACAACTACAAAACTACGAGCCGAGTTGCGAGTCGAAGGTGGACTTGCAACTAGGATGAAACAAACAACATACCTAGTTGCGAGTCAAGGGTGGATTTGCAACTGGGATAACTACACAAAACTAAGATGTCCGTCGTGAGTCGAGGGTGGACTTGCAACCGGAATGAAAACAAACGACCTAGTTGCGAGTCATAGATTGGACTTACAAAAGGGACACCAACAAAACCATGGCCCAAGTTGCAAGTCGAGGTGGACTTGCAACTGGCATGAAAACAAACAACGACCTAGTTCCGAGTCGAGGATTAACTCGCAACTGGGAGAACTACACAAAACTACGATGTCAGTTGCAAGTTGAGGGTGCACTTGCAACTAGCAAAACAAAAGGCCTAGTTGTGAGTCGGAGGAACAGGGACAACAACAAAACTACGGGCCGAGTTGTGAGTTGTGGGAGGACATGTAACTGGGACAACTACAAAACTGCAAGCCTAGACGCCACTTGGGCGCGCACCCGCGGCGGCGTCCTCGTCATCAACGAGGGCGGCCGCCCTTTCCTTCGTCCTACTGCCTCGTCAGGCCGAAGACCGAGCCGGGCTTGCTCCCCGTGAAGAAGGAGCACGAGGCCATGGCCACCGATGACGAGATCGCCGTCAAGTGGACGAAGGCGGACTACGTCCGCGAGCAGATGGAGCGCCAGCGCCGGGCCTTCGAGGAGATGGCCGCTCGGCGTCGCGGACACGCGGAGGGCGGCGACGTCATCCTCGACAGCGACGACGAGGAAGCGCCCGGGACGTCCAACCCCCCGCGCATCGACGATGCTGGTCAGGGGTGCAATAGGGACGGCGGCGGCACCCAGCACGGCGTCGATGATGACGGCGACTATACCCGATTCTACAGGCTGCTCGGCATGTAGAAGGCAGAAGGCGGCGGTGGCTAGGCGTAGTTGTCGTTTTTAGTTTGTGTTTTTAAATTTTTGTACAAATAGTCAAATATCAATGAAATCGCTTAGTCCGGACGAAATTGTGTCGTGTTTGACTGATTTTAGAGATGGTCCTAAACGGCTGGAAGATGCTCTTAGGATTGTGCGTCATTTAGGGTTGTGCCTGGAGTTGGTCTAATGAGCACAGAGTACATTATACACCCTCTATGAAGTGTGTTAGTTTTGGGCCAAGGTTAGTTTTACAAACTTCTTGTCGTAGTTTACATAAATTGAACAGGTTTAAGGCGGACAGTTCCCCCATTTAGGGTCGTGCCTTGAAGTTGGCCTAATGAGCATTTTGGAGGATTCTAATCCTTAAGAACTTTGCTTATGTGGGTTGTTTGATTCTTAGGATTGTAAACCATAGGCATTTTTTCATAGGATTCATTCACATAGATTTCATAAGAAATTTTCCATCCACTTGGCCTTCTTTGATTCATAGGATAGGAATAAAAAAATCATAGAAAATGAGATGGCATGCATGTCAATTCCTATAAAGAAAAAGATGTCATTTGGTGCTTAGGATAGGCTATTGTTTTTTTTCTTCAAAACATGAAGGATCGATTCCTATCCTACATAGGAATAGGAATCCATTCCTACAAACCAAAGGCTTCAAAAGAATTTTTTCTTTGCAAATCCTACAAAAATCCTACAAACCAAAAGAGGCCTCAAACCTCTTCGAAAGAATCCCAGGTTTTCCCTATTCCTGTGTTTCGGAAATCCTACAAATCAAAGGGGCCCTAAATTCAATTCCCCAGTGGTCACATTCCTTTAATACACACACATAACCAATGAGCTTGATCATGGATACTAACTGGCATTAAACAAAAATACTTCCTTCTTACACTGTTCTTTCCAAGATGTCTCGGACAAACAAAAATGACTTTCAAAACTGAAGCCAAACAGCCACAGTATGCTTGCACACTACTCAAGGATGAGCAATAGATATGGTTTAACAATGCTAAACTTAGTTCATCCGCTGCGCAGCCTCCTTTGCGATAAGCCTTTCCCTGGCCTTGGTCTTCGCTTGCGACTTGGAGCCCATGACACCACCACCCCACTTCTTCCTAACCTCATCAAATTTGTCGTTGAAGTTCGCCTGTGAATTAGTCAATAAACGGTTAGTTGACAAGTACGCAGCAAAGATGGAAAAAAAACAATACAAACAAATGAAATCATAGCCCCACAAACCTTAATAGCCTCAAGGATCTTGCTGAACTCAAGCTTATCCTCATTCTTCACTGTGGTCAGGCACAG
Source organism: Triticum aestivum (assembly GCF_018294505.1). Lineage (NCBI taxonomy): Eukaryota > Viridiplantae > Streptophyta > Magnoliopsida > Poales > Poaceae > Triticum > Triticum aestivum. The sequence goes on along the minus strand of NC_057812.1, from coordinate 260,586,218 downwards.
AACAGAGGCAGTCTTCTTGTGAACAATCTATAGAAATTATCCATTAGATCCTTGTGTTCAATAGATAACATTAACACACACAAGTAGGTAGCAGCAGAAACTATACCGATCCAAGGCGAGATTTTCCCTTGACAATGCAGTAAGGGACCTCCATTTTCCTGCAAAGAGCAGGGAGCCACACAACCAGCTCAATCGGATCAACATCATGAGCTATGACAACCAGCTGGGCTTTACTCTGCAAGAAGGCATACAAACTTGAATTGTCAACAAAGTGCAAGATAAGTCTATCAGCTGCCAATGCAAATAACAAAGGAAAGCAGAAGAACATGCCTGCTCGATTAGGTAGGTAACATGGTTAAGGCCATACTTAACAACTATTGGCTTCTTGGCCTCAACAGTCTTCCCTTCAGCTTCAGCCTGGGCCCTCTTTAGAAGCCTCTCCTTCTTGGCAGCTTTGTCTTCAGGCCGGTACTTAAGAAGCATCTTGAACAAGTTTGTTGCTGAAATAGAAGTTTGAAAGTTGGTCAGTTAAAGAGAATAGCAGGGGATTGAAGGTGGTATGCACTTAACAGAACATTACAACAAACAACATAATCAGTCAGAACTATCCACAATGCCATAAGATGATTTACAAAAGTTGTAGAATGTTTTAATGATATACACCTCCATTACTCCTTAATACAGTTCAACGGAGCTTTTAAGTTTTATGAAACTAGTTGGGATCGGTAAAAACATCTTGCAGTCTTTGTTTGATTAATTCAATCCTTGACAAGACAAACTGGGCTACCAGGGTATGACCCTCCCAAATTAAATAAATAAGTACTGCAATAAATATTATTAGGCCTAGTACATGTAGATATATTTTCTTTTAGACCCAAACTCAAAATTAGATTGAACATTCAATCCAAATCACAGCACCAGTGGTGGCCATGCCCATAATTCTGATTTCAATCGACATCACAACTTGTGCAAAACACAAGCAAAAATTATTCATTTTAGAATATAAACAACCATCAAACAGTTTGGATGTATTGACATCACAGGGTCGTAAGTCTAGAACTACCATTGCATGCCTCAAATGTCGCTAAAAAAGCTTGGAGATGCTACCAAGGCCTAAACCAATGACATAAGTTAACATACAGCTGGTAACTAAATAGGTGTGACTACTTAAGTAGGTTGTCATGTGCACAACATCCGCAAATGAGAGAAAACTATAGACCCACAAGTGAGAACGTAATCTAAGATTCGAGTCTGTTGCACGAAGGATTGTGTCTAGTAGCTATCCTAGTTCCTACTTCATCAGTACTAGCTTAGCATGGACAAAACAGAAAAACACATCATAATAAACATTTAGGTTGTATGTATACCAAGGTTCTTGTCGAGGGTGCGGGTGAACTGGTGGAGTGCCGGGGGCACCTTGAGGCGCTGCTTGAGGATGCGGCGCTGGCGCTGGATTCGCACAACCTTGGGCCACTTAACGAAGCGGTGTAGGTCCTTCTTGGGCGGGAGGGCGCCGCCGATACCGAATTGCTTCGGCCTCTTCTCGAACAGCGGGTTGGTCACCTTATCCTGTACCAGCAACCAACATATCAGCGAACCGCACTAAGAACAGAACGGATCGAAGGGAAGCAGAGAGGTTTCAGTGAGCGGAGGCGCACCGTTTTCTTCTTCGCCGGGACCGGCGCCTTGCCGCCTCGCTTAGGGGCCTGCAAGATTCGGATCAAGCGACGATAATCAGTGGCTCGCACCGCAGCGGCAAAGATCCAAGTGAAGTAGCCCGAGGATGCCCCAAGAAAGCATCACGAAACATCCCCGCTCCAATTACGAAGCGAGATTTTGAATGGACCGGACGGGTGAGGAAAGACATGGAGCGTACCATTTCGCCGGCGGCTGGTTGAGGTCAGCGGAGCGACGGCGAGGGGGCAGACGGAGGCGGGGGAGACGCGGTTCGGAAGCCAGGCGGCGCCTTTATAAGGGCTAGTTCGATAAGAAGGAAGCTTACGGAGCGTTGGATGCGGGGTGGGGTGGGCACGGGCTGCTCTGACCGTCCGTCGTGAGGATTAGGGTTTTGGAGGTCGTAGTTGGGCTAAACAGGCCTTGTTTTTTTTTTTTTGAGGGTCGGCTAAACAGGCCTTGTTGTGCAGAAGATGATGAGAGGTCTTTTGGTTTGGGCTGGGCTGTGATAACTAGAAGGTGGCCCAATCGTATTGTAACTTTCCATATCCAGACAGGCCTGGTCCTGCATAAGGTTACTAGGCATTTGTATTTGAGGAAAGTATCGTTTTCCCCCTCAAATCCTTCATGATGGATCAAATCCCCCCTCAAGTCTAAAACCGGATTAATCACCCCCTCAAATCTGTAATACCGGATCAATCAGGCCCCGAGTGGTTTTGAGCAGGATTTTAGGTGGTTTTGGAGAAGAATCGCACGATTTCGAACTTGTCGGGTGGCGGCGAGCGAGCCCGTCGAGGACTTTGCTACCAGCTCATTCTCCACGTGTCCATCATGACGTACTGCAGCAGTAGCCACGCTATGCCCATTTGTGCCGCCATCTGCAGCCTGCGCGTCTCGGCGCACGCGGCCATGGTGGCCACTGTGCCAGTCGCCGTCGCGTGCCCGATCCCCATGAGCCGCAGCGGCGCAAACGCCACGGATGATGCGACGGCCCTGTTATGATCGTGACGCAGGTGGCGACGAGCACCGCCTCGATGGACGTCGGCGGCGCTGCCCGTGATGTGGGAGTCCGTCTTCGTGCCCTGCTGCACGAACATGGTCTGCGCTTGCGTGTTGGTGAGGAAGTAGACGGCCGGTGTGAGCCATATCGGGGTCAGCCGCAGCATAGTCGTCGGCCAGTGTGAGCCATATCATGCTCCTCCAATTGGATCGCCGTGCACAACCTCCATAGCCGGTTCAGGTTGCGTCTTCCAAGTCCTCGTCCGTGACAATGGCAGCCCTGTCCAAACAACTGGCGCACGAGCATGTGTGTTAATCTGAAGAAATCACTTGTGCTGGGAATCTAGTTGAACTGATTTTTTAATAGGACCTGAATTGGTGGGTGTGCTGCAATCGCTTGTGGATTGGACTGAAGTATGTACACATGTTAAGACTGTCAGGTTACTTGAGAAGAATGTTGGGAATCCTATCCCGTGTTGTGCTGCCCGATGTGAGTTGCATAATCAGGAAATTAGACTGATTGATCATGTCTGCACTGCATATGTAACTGGTTCAGATTGCTTGGTCATCAAGCATGCATAAAACATGCGCCTGCAGGATCGGGCGACTCTGGCGCGAGGCGGCCGCCCTGATCAATGGCTTCGTGGAGGTCCTCTTCAACTCTGTCAGCGCGCAGGTTTTGCATATGGCTGTCTTCCTCCTCGGGGAGCTCGCCTCCCGAACATGTGCGTCGAGCCGAAGTCCGCGTCAGCGATCCTTCTGAGCCAGATCCCCCTAGAATAAGGGGTCGGCCGGGGGAGCACGTCGTCGGTGCCGAGATCCTAGAAAATTTCCACATCGTCGGCGACGCCGACAAGTTAGAAATCTTGCAGTTCCTATCAAAACCACCTAAAATCTTGTTCAAAACCGCTCGGGGCCTGATTGATCCGGTATTACAGATTTGAGGGGGTGATTAATCCGGTTTTAGACTTGAGGGGGGATTTGATCCATCATAAAGGATTTGAGGGGGGAAATGATACTTTCCTCTTTGTATTTCCTGTTTATCTGTTGCAAGGAAGGAAGTTCTTGTAAACTCAATGGCTCAAACTATTCCAATTTATTCTATGGCATGTTTCAGGATACCCAGGGGTCTCTATGAAAATGTAACATTAATCATACGATAGTTTTGATGCGGTAGCAAACATGGCAGACGGAAACTATGTGTATCTTGAGATGTGATGACACGCCCCAAAACCTTGGAGGCTTGGTCTTTGGGGACCTTGAGGTATTCAATCTAGCACTGTTATCTCGACAAGCATGGTGTTGTGGGGATTATTCTGACAGTAAGAAGTAGGGGTACGAATAAGGGTTGATCCTAACTATGGCGCAAGTGTGACACACGGATTTTACGAGTTCGGGCCCAAAGCAAACCGCAAGATTGAACTCAAAGCTAAGCACTTCTCCCATTGCAAGAACGATCAATCTAGTAGGCCAAACCAAACTGATAATTCGAAGAGACTTACAAAGATATTTAAATCATGCATAAAATATTTTAGAGAAGAATCAAATATTGTTCATAGATAATCTTGATCATAAACCCACAATTCATCGGATCTCGACAAACACGCCGCAAAAAGAATTACATCGAATAGATCTCCAAGAGAATCGAGGAGAACTTTGTATTGAGATCCAAAGAGAGAGAAGAAGCCATCTAGCTAATAACTATGGACCCGAAGGTCTGTGGTAAACTACTCACACATCATCGGAGAGGTATGGTGTTGATGTAGAAGCCCTCTGTGATCGATTCCCCCTCCGGCGGAGCACCGGAAAAGGCCCCAAGATGGGATCTCACGGGTACAGAAGGTTGCGGCGGTGGAAATAGGGTTTTGTGGTGCTCCTCGATGTTTTCGGGATATATGGGTATATATAGGAGGAAGAAGTATGTCGGTGGAGCTACGAGGGGCCCACGAGGGTGGGGGCGCGCCCTCTTGCCTCGTGGCCTCCTTGCTTCTCACTCCAAATCTCCTGGATCACGTTTGTTCCAAAAATAACTCTCCTGAAGGTTTCATTCCGTTTGGATTCCGTTTGATATTCCTTTTCTGCGAAACACTGAAATAGGCAAAAAAAAATAACAATTTGCACTGGGCCTGTGGTTAGTAGGTTAGTGCCAAAAATAATATAAAAAGGTAAATTAAAGCCCATTAAACATCCAAAACAGATAATATAATAGCATGGAACAATAAAAAATTATAGATATGTTGGAGACGTATCAAGCATCCCCAAGCTTAATTCCTGCTCGTCCTCGAGTAGGTAAATGATAAAAACAGAATTTTTGATGTGTAATGCTACCTAGCATAATTCTCAATGTATTTTTTCTTTATTATGGCATGAATGTTCAGATCCAAAAGATTCAAGACAAAAGTTTAATATTGACATGAAAATAATAATACTTCAAGCATACTAACAAAGCAATCATGTCTTCTCAAAATAACATGGCCAAAGAAAACTATTCCTACAAAATCATATAGTGTGGCTATGCTCTGTCTTCACCACACAAAGTATTTAAATCATGCACAACCCCGATGACAAGCCAAGCAATTGTTTCATACTTTTGGTGTTCTCAAACATTTTCAATCTTCACGCAATGTATGAGTGTGAGCTATGGATATAACACTATAGGTGAAATAGAATGATGGTTGTGGAGAAGACAAAAGGAGAAGATAGTCTCACATCAACTAGGCGTATCAATGGGCTATGAAGATGCCCATCAATAGATATCAATGTGAGTGAGTATGGATTGCCATGCAACGGATGCACTAGAGCTATAAGTGTATGAAAGCTCAAAAAGAAACTAAGTGGGTGTGCATCCAACTTGCTTGCTCACGAGGACTTAGGGCATTTTGAGGAAGCCCGTCATTGGAATATACAAGCCAAGTTTTATAATGTAAAATTCCCACTAGTATATGAAAGTGACAACATAGGAGATTCTCTATCCTGAAGATCATGGTGCTACTTTGAAGCACAAGTGTGGTAAAAGGATAGTAGCATTGTCCTTTCTCTCTTTTTCTCTCATTTTTTGGGGGCCTTCTCTTTTTTATGGCCTTTCTCCTTTTTTGTTCAGAGTCTCATCCAGACTTGTGAGGGAATCATAGTCTCCATCATCCTTTCCTCACTTGGGACAATGCTCTAATAATGATGATCATCACACTTTTATTTACTTACAACTCAAAAATTACAAGTCGATACTAGAACAAAATATGACTCTATTGAAGGAAATATGCCCTAGAGGCAATAATAAAGTTGTTATTTATATTTCCTTATATCATGATAAATGTTTATTATTCATGCTAGAATTGTATTAACCGAAAACTTAGTACATGTGTGAATACATAGACAAACAGAGTGTCACTGGTTTGCCTCTACTTGACTAGCTCGTTGAATCAATGATGGTTATGTTTCCTAACCATAGACATGAGTTGTCATTTGATTAACGGGATCACATCATTAGAGAATGATGTGATTGACTTGACCCATCCATTAGCTTAGAACGATGATTGTTTAGTTTGTTGCTATTGCTTTCTCCATAACTATACATGTTCCTATGACTACGAGATCATGCAACTCTCGAATACCGGAGAAACATTTTGTGTGCTACCAAACGTCACAACGTAACTGGGTGATTATAAAGGTGTTCTACAGGTGTCTCCGATGGTGTTTGTTGAGTTGGCATGAATCAAGATTAGGATTTGTCACTCCGATTGTCGGAGAGGTATCTCTGGGCCCTCTCGGTAATGTGCATCACTATAAGCCTTGCAAGCAATGTAGCTAATGAGTTAGTTACGGAATGTAGCATTACGGAACAAGTAAAGAGACTTGCCGGTAATGAGATTGAACTACGTATTGAGATATCGACGGTCGAATCTCGGGCAATTAACATACCGATGACAAAGGGAACAACGTATATCATTATGCGGTTTGACCGATAAAGATCTTCGTAGAATATGTAGGAACTAATATGAGCATCCAGGCCGCTATTGGTATTGACCGGAGACATATCTCGGTCATGTATACATAGTTCTCGAACCCGTAGGGTCCGCACGCTTAACGTTCGGTGATGATCGGTATTATGAGTTTATGTGTTTTGATGTACCGAAGGTAGTTCGGAGTCCCGGATTTGATCACGAACATGACTAGGAGTCTCAAAATGGTCGAGACGTAAAGATCGATATATTAGAAGCCTATGTTTGGACATTGGAATGGTTCCGGGTGAAATCGGGAGTATACGGAACCTCCCGGTGGGTATATGGGCCTTATTGGGCCTTAGTGGAAGAGAGGGAAAAGAAGCAAAGGAGGGGGCGCGCCCCCCAAGCCCAATCCAAATTGGGAAGGGGGGCGGCCCCCCTTTACTTCCTTATTCCTCCTCCTTCCTTCTCTCCTAGAACCAACAAAGGAAAGGGGGGAATCCTACTCCCGGTGGAAGTATGACTCCTTTGGGGCGCACCTAGAGAGGCCGCCCCCTCCCTCCGCCCCTCCACTCCTTTATATACGGGGGAGGGGGCATCCCATAGACACACAAGTTGATCATTGATCTTTAACCATGTGCGGTGGCCCCCTCCACCATAATCCACCTCGGTAATATCATAGCGATGCTTAGGCAAAGCCCTGTTCCGGTAGCAACATCATCACCGTCATCACGTCGTCGTGCTGACGAAGCTCTCCCTCGAAGCTCTACTGGATCGTGAGTTCGCGGGACGTCACCGAGCCAAACGTGTGCAGATCGCGGAGGTGTCGTATCTTCGGTACTAGATCGTTCGATCTGAGGACGTACGACTAGATCAACCGCGTTGTCATAACGCTTCCGCTTACAGTCTACGAGGGTACGTAGACGATACTCTCCCCTCTCGTTGAAGGAAATATGCCCTAGAGGCAATAATAAAGTTATTATTTATTTCCTTATATCATGATAAATGTTTATTATTCATGCTAGAATTGTATTAACCGGAAACATAATACATGTGTGAATACATAGACAAACAGAGTGTCACTAGTATGCCTCTACTTGACTAGCTCGTTAATCGAAGATGGTTATGTTTCCTAACCATAAACAAAAGAGTTGTTATTTGATTAACGGGATCACATCATTAGGAGAATGATGTGATTGACATGACCCATTCCATTAGCTTAGCACCCGATCGTTTAGTATGTTGCTATTGCTTTCTTCATGACTTATACATGTTCCTATGACTATGAGATTATGCAACTCCCGTTTGCTGGAGGAACACTTTGTGTGCTACCAAATGTCACAACGTAACTGGGTGATTATAAAGGAGCTCTACAGGTGTCTCCAAAGGTACATGTTGGGTTGGCGTATTTCAAGATTAGGATTTGTCATTCCGATTGTTGGAGAGGTATCTCTGGGCCCTCTCGGTAATGCACATCACATAAGCCTTGCAAGCATTGCAACTAATGAGTTAGTTGTGAGATGATGTATTACGGAACGAGTAAAGAGACTTGCCGGTAACGAGATTGAACTAGGTATTAAGATACCGACGATCGAATCTCGGGCAAGTAACATACCGATGACAAAGGGAACAACGTATGTTGTTATGCGGTCTGACCGATAAAGATCTTCGTAGAATATGTGGGAGCCAATATGAGCATCCAGGTTCCGCTATTGGTTATTGACTGGAGACGTGTCTCGGTCATGTCTACATTGTTCTCGAACCCGTAGGGTCCGCACGCTTAAGGTTTCAATGACAGTTAAATTATGAGTTTATGAGTTTTGATGTACCGAAGGAGTTCGGAGTCCCGGATGAGATCGGGGACATGACGAGGAGTCTCGAAATGGTCGAGACGTAAAGATCGATATATTGGACAACTATATTCGGAGTGATTCGGGTATTTTTCGGAGTACCGGAGAGTTACGGGAATATGTATTGGGCCTTATTGGGCCATACGGGAAAGAAGAAAAAGGGCCTCAAGGGTGGCCGCAGCCCTCCCCTTGGTCTGGTCCGAATTGGACTAGGGAAGGGGGGCGCCCCCTTCCTTCCTTCTCCTTTTCCCTTCCTCTTTTCCTATTCCATATGGGAGGTGGAATCCTACTAGGACTAGGGAGTCCTAGTAGGACTCCACACTTGGCGCGCCCCCTCCTCCCTTGCTCCTTTATATACGGGGGCAGGGGGGCACCTCTAGATACAAGTTGATCCACGTGATCATATTCTTAGTCGTGTGCGGTGCCCCCTTCCACCATAGTCCTCGATAATATTGTAGCGGTGCTTAGACGAAGCCCTGCGACAGTAGTACATCAAGATCATCACCACGCCGTCGTGCTGACGGAACTCTTCCCCGACACTTTGCTGGATCGGAGTCCGGGGATCGTCATCGAGCTGAACGTGTGCTAGAACTCGAAGGTGCCGTAGTTTCGGTGCTTGATCGGTCGGGCCGTGAAGACGTACGACTACATCAACCAAGTTAACGCTTCCGTTGTCGATCTACAAGGGTACATAGATCACACTCTCCCCCTCTCGTTGCTATGCATCACCATGATCTTGCGTGTGCGTAGGAATTTTTTTGAAATTACTACGAAACCCAACAGTGGCATCTGAGCCTAGGTTTTATATGTTGATGTTATATGCATGAGTAGAACACAAGTGAGTTGTGGACGATATAAGTCATACTACTTACCAGCATGTCATACTTTGGTTCGGCGGTATTGTTGGACGAAGCGGCCCGGACCGACATTACGCGTACGCTTACGCGAGACCGGTTCTCCCGACGTGCTTTGCACAAAGGTGGCTAGCGGGTGACAGTTTCTCCAACTTTAGTTGAACCGAGTGTGGCTACGCCCGGTCCTTGCGAAGGTTAAAACAACACCAACTTGACAAACTATCGTTGTGGTTTTGATGTGTAGGTAAGATTGGTTCTTGCTTAAGCCCGTAGCAGCCACGTAAAACATACAACAACAAAGTAGAGGACGTCTAACTTGTTTTTGCAGGGCATGTTGTGATGTGATATGGTCAAGACATGATGCTAAATTTTATTGTATGAGATGATCATGTTTTGTAATCGAGTTATCGGCAACTGGCAGGAGCCATATGGTTGTTGCTTTATTGTATGCAATGCAATCGCGCTGTAATGCTTTACTTTATCACTAAGCGGTAGCGATAGTCGTGGAAGCATAAGATTGGCGAGATGACAATGATGCTACAATGGAGATCAAGGTGTCGCGCTGGTGACGATGGTGATCATGACGGTGCTTCGAAGATGGAGATCACAAGCACAAGATGATGGTGGCCATATCATATCACTTATATTGATTGCATGTGATGTTTATCTTTTATGCATCTTATCTTGCTTTGATTGACGGTAGCATTATAAGATGATCTCTCACTAATTATCAAGAAGTGTTCTCCCTGAGTATGCACTGTTGCGAAAGTTCTTCGTGCTGAGACACCACGTGACGATCGGGTGTGATAGGCTCTACGTTCAAATACAACGGGTGCAAAACAGTTGCACACGCAGAATACTCAGGTTATACTTGACGAGCCAAGCATATACAGATATGGCCTCGGAACACGGAGACCGAAAGGTCGAGCGTGAATCATATAGCAGATATGATCAACATAGCGATGTTCACCAATGGAACTACTCCATCTCACGTGATGATCGGACATGGTTTAGTTGATTTGGATCACGTAATCACTTAGAGGATTAGAGGGATGTCTATCTAAGTGGGAGTTCTTAAGTAATATGATTAATTGAACTTAAATTTTGTCATGAACTTAGTCCTGGTAGTATTTTGCAAATTATGTTGTAGATCAATAGCTCGTGTTGTTGCTTCCCTGTGTTTATTTTGATATGTTCCTAGAGAAAATTGTGTTGAAAGATGTTAGTAGCAATGATGCGGATTGGATCCGTGATCTGAGGTTTATCCTCATTGCTGCACAGAAGAATTATGTCCTTGATGCACCGCTAGGTGACGGACCTATTGCAGGAGCAGATGCAGACGTTATGAACGTTTGGCTAGCTCAATATGATGACTACTTGATAGTTTAGTGCACCATGCTTAATGGCTTAGAATCGGGACTTCAAAGATGTTTTGAACGTCATGGAGCATATGAGATGTTCCAGGAGTTGAAGTTAATATTTCAAGTAAATACCCGAGTTGAGAGATATGAAGTCTCCAACAAGTTCTATAGCTAAAAGATGGAGGAGAATCGCTCAACTAGTGAGCATGTGGTCAGACTGTCTGAGTACTACAATCGCTTAAATCAAGTGGGAGTTAATCTTCTAGATAAGATAGTGATTGACAGAATTCTCTAGTCACCATCACCAAGTTAGTAGAACTTCGTGATGAACTATGATATGCAAGGGATAACGGAAACGATTCCCAAGCTCTTCGTAATGCGGAAATTGACGAAGGTAGAAATCGAGAAAAACATCAAGTGTTGATGGTAGACAAGACCACTAGTTTCAAGAAAAGGGAAGAGGGAAGGAGGGGAACTTCAAGAAGAACATCAAGCAAGTAGCTGCTCAAGTGAAGAAGCCCAAGTCTGGTCCTAAGCCTGAGACTAAGTGTTTCTACTGCAAAGGGACTGGTCACTGGAAGCGGAACTACCCCAAGTGATTGGCAGATAAGAAGGATGGCAAAGTGAACATAAGTATATTTGATATACATGTTATTGATGTGTACTTTACTAGTGTTTATAGAAACCCCTCAGTATTTGATACTAGTTCAGTTTCTAAGATTAGTAACTCGAAACGGGAGTTGCAGAATAAACAGAGACTAGTTAAGGGTGAAGTGACGATGTGTGTTGGAAGTGGTTCCAAGATTGATATGATCATCATCGCACACTCCCTATACTTTCGGGATTAGTGTTGAACCTGAATAAGTGTTATTTGGTGTTTGCGTTGAGCATGAATATGATTTGATCATGTTTATTGTAATACGGTTATTCATTTAAGTAAGAGAATAAATTGTTGTTCTGTTTACATGAATAAAACCTTATATGGTTACACACCCAATGAAAATAGTTCGTTGGATCTCGATCGTAGTGATACGCATAATCATAATATTGAAACCAAAATATGCAAAGTTAATAATGATAGTGCAACTTATTTGTGGCACTGTCATTTAGGTCATATTGGTGTAAAGCACATGAAGAAACTCCATGCTAATGGGTTTTTGGAATCACTTGATTATGAATCAGTTGATGCTTGCGAACCATGCCTCATGGGCAAGATGAGTAAAACGCCGTTCTCCGGAACTATGGAGCGAGCAACTGACTTATTGGAAATAATACATACTGATGTATGAGATCCGATGACTGTTAAGGCTCGTGGCAGGTATCATTATTTTCTGACCTTCACAGATGATTTGAGCAGATATGGGTATATCTACTTAATGAAACAAAAGTCTGAAATATTTGAAAAGTTCAAAGAATTTCAGAGTGAAGTGCAGAATCATCGTAACAAGAAAATAAAAGTTTCTACGATATGATCGCAGAGGTAAAATATTTGAGTTACGAGTCTGGCCTTCAGTTAAAACAATGTGAAATAGTTTCACTACTCATGCCACCTGGAACACCACAGCATAATGGTGTGTCCGAACATCATAACCGTACTTTATTAGATATGGTGTGATCTATGATGTCTCTTACCGATCTACCACTATCGTTTTGGGGTTATGAATTAAAGACAGCTGCATTCACGTTTAAAAGGGCACCATCTAAGTCCGTTGAGATGACACAATCTGAACTGTGGTTTGGCAAGAAACCAAAGTTGTCGTTTCTTAAAGTTTGGGATTGTGATACTTATATGAAAAAGTTTCATCCTGATAAGCTCAAACCCAAATCGGAGAAATATGTCTTCATAGGATACCCAAAGGAGACTATCGGGTACACCTTCTATCACAGATCCGAAGGCAAGACATTTGTTGCTAAGAATGGATCCTTTCTAGAGAAGGAGTTTTCTCTTGAAAGAAGTGAGTGGGAGGAAAGTAGAACTTGATAAGGTAATTGTACCTTCTCCCTTATTGAAAAGTAGTTCATCACAAGAAATCTGTTCCTGTGACTACTACACCAATTAGTGAGGAAGACTAATGATGATGATCATGTAACTTCAGATCAAGTTAATACGGAATCTCGTAGGTAAACCAGAGTGAGATCCGCACCAAAGTGGTACGGTAATCCTGTTCTGGAAGTCATGTTACTAGACCATGACGAACTTGCGAACTATGAGGAAGCAATGATGAGCCTAGATTCCGCGAAATGGCTTGAGGCCATGAAATCTGAGATGAGATCCATGTATGAGAACAAAGTATGGACTTTGATTGACTTGCCCAATGATCGGCGAGCCATTGAGATTAAATGGATCTTCAAGAGGAAGACGAACGCTGATAGTAGTGTTACTATCTACAAAGCTAGAATTGTCGCAAAAAGGTTTTCGATAAGTTCAAGGTGTTGACTATGATGAGAGTTTCTCACTCGTATCTATGCTTAAGTCTGTCCGAATCATGTTAGCAATTGCCGCATTTTATGAAATCCAGCAAATGGATGTCAAAACTGCATTCCTGAATGGATTTCTGGAAGAAGAGTTGTATATGATGCAGCCGGAAAGTTTTGTCGATCCAAAAGGAGCTAACAAAGTGTGCAAGCTCCAGCAATCCATTTATGGACTGGTGCAAGCCTCTCGGAGTTGGAATAAACGCTGTGATAGTATGATCAAAGCATATAGTTTTATACAGACTTGCGGTGAAGCCTGTATTTACAAGAAAGTGAGTGGGAGCACTACAACATTTCTGATAAGTATATGTGAATGACATATTGTTGATCGGAAATAATGTAGAATTATTCTGCAAAGCATAAAGGAGTGTTTTTAAAGAAGTTTTTCAAAGAAAGACCTCGGTAAAGCTACTTACATATTAAGGATCAAAATCTATAGAGATAGATCAAGACGCTTGATAAGTTTTTTCAATGAGTACATACCTTGACAATATTTTGAAGTAGTTCAAAAATGGAACAGTCAAAGAAAGAGTTCTTGGATGTGTCACAAGGTATGAAATTGAGTAAGACTCAAAGCCCGACCACGGCAGAAGATAGAAAGAAGATGAAAGTCATTCCCTATGCCTCAGCCATAGGTTCTATAAAGTATTCCATGATGTGTACCGGATCTATTGTATACCCTACACTGTGTTAAGCAAGGGAGTACAATAGTGATCTAAGAGTAGATCACTGGACATTGGTCAAAATTATCCTTAGTGGAATAAGGAAATATTTCTCGATTATGGAGGTGACAAAAGGTTCGTCGTAAAAAGTTACGTCGATACAAGTTTTGACACAGATCTGGATGACTCTAAGTCTCGATCTAGATACATATTGAAAGTGGGAGCAATTAGCTACAGTAGCTCCATGCAGAGCATTGTAGACATAGAATTCGCAAAATACTTATGGATCTGTATGTGACAGACCCGTTGACTAAAATTATCTCACAAGCAAAACATGATCACACCTTAGTACTCTTTGGGTGTTAATCACATAAATGATGTGAACTAGATTATTGACTCTAGTAAACCCTTTGGGTATAGGTCACATGACGATGTGAACTATGGGTGTTAATCACATGGTGATGTGAACTCTTAGTGTTGAATCACATGGCGATGTGAACTAGATTATTGACTCTAGTGCAAGTGGGAGACTGAAGGAAATATGCCCTAGAGGCAATAATAAAGTTATTATTTATTTCCTTATATCATGATAAATGTTTATTATTCATGCTAGAATTGTATTAACCGGAAACATAATACATGTGTGAATACATAGACAAACAGAGTGTCACTAGTATGCCTCTACTTGACTAGCTCGTTAATCGAAGATGGTTATGTTTCCTAACCATAAACAAAAGAGTTGTTATTTGATTAACGGGATCACATCATTAGGAGAATGATGTGATTGACATGACCCATTCCATTAGCTTAGCACCCGATCGTTTAGTATGTTGCTATTGCTTTCTTCATGACTTATACATGTTCCTATGACTATGAGATTATGCAACTCCCGTTTGCCGGAGGAACACTTTGTGTGCTACCAAACGTCACAACGTAACTGGGTGATTATAAAGGAGCTCTACAGGTGTCTCCAAAGGTACATGTTGGGTTGGCGTATTTCGAGATTAGGATTTGTCACTCCGATTGTCGGAGAGGTATCTCTGGTCCCTCTCGGTAATGCACATCACATAAGCCTTGCAAGCATTGCAACTAATTGGAATCGGAGAAATATGTCTTCATAGGATACCCAAAGGAGACTATTGGGTACACCTTCTATCACAGATCCGAAGGCAAGACATTCGTTGCTAAGAATGGATCCTTTCTAGAGAAGGAGTTTTCTCTTGAAAGAAGTGAGTGGGAGGAAAGTAGAACTTGATAAGGTAATTGTACCTTCTCCCTTATTGAAAAGTAGTTCATCACAAGAAATCTGTTCCTGTGACTACTACACCAATTAGTGAGGAAGACTAATGATGATGATCATGTAACTTCAGATCAAGTTAATACCGAATCTCGTAGGTAAACCAGAGTGAGATCTGCACCAAAGTGGTACGGTAATCCTGTTCTGGAAGTCATGTTACTAGACCATGACGAACTTGCGAACTATGAGGAAGCAATGATGAGCCTAGATTCCGCGAAATGGCTTGAGGCCATGAAATCTGAGATGAGATCCATGTATGAGAACAAAGTATGGACTTTGATTGACTTGCCGAATGATCGGCGAGCCATTGAGATTAAATGGATCTTCAAGAGGAAGACGGACGCTGATAGTAGTGTTACTATCTACAAAGCTAGAATTGTCGCAAAAAGGTTTTCGACAAGTTCAAGGTGTTGACTATGATGAGAGTTTCTCACTCGTATCTATGCTTAAGTCTGTCCGAATCATGTTAGCAATTGCCGCATTTTATGAAATCCAACAAATGGATGTCAAAACTGCATTCCTGAATGGATTTCTGGAAGAAGAGTTGTATATGATGCAGCCGGAAGGTTTTGTCGATCCAAAAGGAGCTAACAAAGTGTGCAAGCTCCAGCGATCCATTTATGGACTGGTGCAAGCCTCTCGGAGTTGGAATAAACGCTTTGATAGTATGATCAAAGCATATAGTTTTATACAGACTTGCGGTGAAGCCTGTATTTACAAGAAAGTGAGTGGGAGCACTACAACATTTCTGATAAGTATATGTGAATGACATATTGTTGATCGGAAATAACGTAGAATTATTCTGCAAAGCATAAATGAGTGTTTTTAAAGAAGTTTTTCAAAGAAAGACCTCGGTAAAGCTGCTTACATATTAAGCATCAAAATCTATAGAGATAGATAGAGACGCTTGATAAGTTTTTTCAATGAGTACATACCTTGACAATATTTTGAAGTAGTTCTAAAATGGAACAGTCAAAGAAAGAGTTCTTGGTTGTGTTACAAGGTATGAAATTGAGTAAGACTCAGAGCCCGACCACGGCAGAAGATAGAAAGAAGATGAAAGTCATTCCCTATGCCTCAGCCATAGGTTCTATAAAGTATGCCATGATGTGTACCAGATCTATTGTATACCCTACACTGTGTTAAGCAAGGGAGTACAATAGTGATCTAAGAGTAGATCACTGGACATTGGTCAAAATTATCCTTAGCGGAATAAGGAAATATTTCTCGATTGTGGAGGTGACAAAAGGTTCGTCGTAAAAAGTTACGTCGATGCAAGTTTTGACACAGATCTGGATGACTCTAAGTCTCGATCTAGATACATATTGAAAGTGGGAGCAATTAGCTACAGTAGCTCCATGCAGAGCATTGTAGACATAGAATTCGCAAAATACTTAAGGATCTGTATGTGACAGAGCCGTTGACTAAACTTATCTCACAAGCAAAACATGATCACACCTTAGTACTCTTTGGGTGTTAATCACATAAATGATGTGAACTAGATTATTGACTCTAGTAAACCCTTTGGGTATAGGTCACATGACGATGTGAACTATGGGTGTTAATCACATGGTGATGTGAACTCTTAGTGTTGAATCACATGGCGATGTGAACTAGATTACTGACTCTAGTGCAAGTGGGAGACTGAAGGAAATATGCCCTAGAGGCAATAATAAAGTTATTATTTATTTCCTTATATCATGATAAATGTTTATTATTCATGCTAGAATTGTATTAACCGGAAACATAATACATGTGTGAATACATAGACAAACAGAGTGTCACTAGTATGTCTCTACTTGACTAGCTCGTTAATCGAAGATGGTTATGTTTCCTAACCATAAACAAAAGAGTTGTTATTTGATTAACGGGATCACATCATTAGGAGAATGATGTGATTGACATGACCCATTCCATTAGCTTAGCACCCGATCGTTTAGTATGTTGCTATTGCTTTCTTCATGACTTATACATGTTCCTATGACTATGAGATTATGCAACTCCCGTTTGCCGGAGGAACACTTTGTGTGCTACCAAACGTCACAACGTAACTGGGTGATTATAAATGAGCTCTACAGGTGTCTCCAAAGGTACATGTTGGGTCGGCGTATTTCGAGATTAGGATTTGTCACTCCGATTGTCGGAGAGGTATCTCTGGGCCCTCTCGGTAATGCACATCACATAAGCCTTGCAAGCATTGCAACTAATTGGAATCGGAGAAATATGTCTTCATAGGATACCCAAAGGAGACTATCGGGTACACCTTCTATCACAGATCCGAAGGCAAGACATTCGTTGCTAAGAATGGATCCTTTCTAGAGAAGGAGTTTTCTCTTGAAAGAAGTGAGTGGGAGGAAAGTAGAACTTGATAAGGTAATTGTACCTTCTCCCTTATTGAAAAGTAGTTCATCACAAGAAATCTGTTCCTGTGACTACTACACCAATTAGTGAGGAAGACTAATGATGATGATCATGTAACTTCAGATCAAGTTAATACCGAATCTCGTAGGTAAACCAGAGTGAGATCCGCACCAAAGTGGTACGGTAATCCTGTTCTGGAAGTCATGTTACTAGACCATGACGAACTTGCGAACTATGAGGAAGCAATGATGAGCCTAGATTCCGCGAAATGGCTTGAGGCCATGAAATCTGAGATGAGATCCATGTATGAGAACAAAGTATGGACTTTGATTGACTTGCCGAATGATCGGCGAGCCATTGAGATTAAATGGATCTTCAGGAGGAAGACGGACGCTGATAGTAGTGTTACTATCTACAAAGCTAGAATTGTCGCAAAAAGGTTTTCGACAAGTTCAAGGTGTTGACTATGATGAGAGTTTCTCACTCGTATCTATGCTTAAGTCTGTCCGAATCATGTTAGCAATTGCCGCATTTTATGAAATCCAGCAAATGGATGTCAAAACTGCATTCCTGAATGGATTTCTGGAAGAAGAGTTGTATATGATGCAGCCGGAAGGTTTTGTCGATCCAAAAGGAGCTAACAAAGTGTGCAAGCTCCAGCGATCCATTTATGGACTGGTGCAAGCCTCTCGGAGTTGGAATAAACGCTTTGATAGTATGATCAAAGCATATAGTTTTATACAGACTTGCGGTGAAGCCTGTATTTACAAGAAAGTGAGTGGGAGCACTACAACATTTCTGATAAGTATATGTGAATGACATATTGTTGATCGGAAATAATGTAGAATTATTCTGCAAAGCATAAAGGAGTGTTTTTAAAGAAGTTTTTCAAAGAAAGACCTCGGTAAAGCTGCTTACATATTAAGCATCAAAATCTATAGAGATAGATCAAGACGCTTGATAAGTTTTTTCAATGAGTACATACCTTGACAATATTTTGAAGTAGTTCAAAAATGGAACAGTCAAAGAAAGAGTTCTTGGCTGTGTTACAAGGTATGAAATTGAGTAAGACTCAAAGCCCGACCACGGCAGAAGATAGAAAGAAGATGAAAGTCATTCCCTATTCCTCAGCCATAGGTTCTATAAAGTATTCCATGATGTGTACCAGATCTATTGTATACCCTACACTGTGTTAAGCAAGGGAGTACAATAGTGATCTAAGAGTAGATCACTGGACATTGGTCAAAATTATCCTTAGTGGAATAAGGAAATATTTCTCGATTATGGAGGTGACAAAAGGTTCGTCGTAAAAAGTTACGTCGATACAAGTTTTGACACAGATCTGGATGACTCTAAGTCTCGATCTAGATACATATTGAAAGTGGGAGCAATTAGCTACAGTAGCTCCATGCAGAGCATTGTAGACATAGAATTCGCAAAATACTTACGGATCTGTATGTGACAGACCCGTTGACTAAAATTATCTCACAAGCAAAACATGATCACACCTTAGTACTCTTTGGGTGTTAATCACATAAATGATGTGAACTAGATTATTGACTCTAGTAAACCCTTTGGGTATAGGTCACATGACGATGTGAACTATGGGTGTTAATCACATGGTGATGCGAACTCTTAGTGTTGAATCACATGGCGATGTGAACTAGATTATTGACTCTAGTGCAAGTGGGAGACTAAAGGAAATATGCCCTAGAGGCAATAATAAAGTTATTATTTATTTCCTTATATCATGATAAATGTTTATTATTCATGCTAGAATTGTATTAACCGGAAACATAATACATGTGTGAATACATAGACAAACAGAGTGTCACTAGTATGCCTCTACTTGACTAGCTCGTTAATCGAAGATGGTTATGTTTCCTAACCATAAACAAAAGAGTTGTTATTTGATTAACGGGATCACATCATTAGGAGAATGATGTGATTGACATGACCCATTCCATTAGCTTAGCACCCGATCGTTTAGTATGTTGCTATTGCTTTCTTCATGACTTATACATGTTCCTATGACTATGAGATTATGCAACTCCCGTTTGCCGGAGGAACACTTTGTGTGCTACCAAACGTCACAACGTAACTGGGTGATTATAAAGGAGCTCTACAGGTGTCTCCAAAGGTACATGTTGGGTTGGCGTATTTCGAGATTAGGATTTGTCACTCCGATTGTCGGAGAGGTATCTCTGGTCCCTCTCGGTAATGCACATCACATAAGCCTTGCAAGCATTGCAACTAATTGGAATCGGAGAAATATGTCTTCATAGGATACCCAAAGGAGACTATTGGTACACCTTCTATCACAGATCCGAAGGCAAGACATTCGTTGCTAAGAATGGATCCTTTCTAGAGAAGGAGTTTTCTCTTGAAAGAAGTGAGTGGGAGGAAAGTAGAACTTGATAAGGTAATTGTACCTTCTCCCTTATTGAAAAGTAGTTCATCACAAGAAATCTGTTCCTGTGACTACTACACCAATTAGTGAGGAAGACTAATGATGATGATCATGTAACTTCAGATCAAGTTAATACCGAATCTCGTAGGTAAACCAGAGTGAGATCTGCACCAAAGTGGTACGGTAATCCTGTTCTGGAAGTCATGTTACTAGACCATGACGAACTTGCGAACTATGAGGAAGCAATGATGAGCCTAGATTCCGCGAAATGGCTTGAGGCCATGAAATCTGAGATGAGATCCATGTATGAGAACAAAGTATGGACTTTGATTGACTTGCCGAATGATCGGCGAGCCATTGAGATTAAATGGATCTTCAAGAGGAAGACCGACGCTGATAGTAGTGTTACTATCTACAAAGCTAGAATTGTCGCAAAAAGGTTTTCGACAAGTTCAAGGTGTTGACTATGATGAGAGTTTCTCACTCGTATCTATGCTTAAGTCTGTCCGAATCATGTTAGCAATTGCCGCATTTTATGAAATCCAACAAATGGATGTCAAAACTGCATTCCTGAATGGATTTCTGGAAGAAGAGTTGTATATGATGCAGCCGGAAGGTTTTGTCGATCCAAAAGGAGCTAACAAAGTGTGCAAGCTCCAGCGATCCATTTATGGACTGGTGCAAGCCTCTCGGAGTTGGAATAAACGCTTTGATAGTATGATCAAAGCATATAGTTTTATACAGACTTGCGGTGAAGCCTGTATTTACAAGAAAGTGAGTGGGAGCACTACAACATTTCTGATAAGTATATGTGAATGACATATTGTTGATCGGAAATAATGTAGAATTATTCTGCAAAGCATAAATGAGTGTTTTTAAAGAAGTTTTTCAAAGAAAGACCTCGGTAAAGCTGCTTACATATTAAGCATCAAAATCTATAGAGATAGATAGAGACGCTTGATAAGTTTTTTCAATGAGTACATACCTTGACAATATTTTGAAGTAGTTCTAAAATGGAACAGTCAAAGAAAGAGTTCTTGGTTGTGTTACAAGGTATGAAATTGAGTAAGACTCAAAGCCCGACCACGACAGAAGATAGAAAGAAGATGAAAGTCATTCCCTATGCCTCAGCCATAGGTTCTATAAAGTATGCCATGATGTGTACCAGATCTATTGTATACCCTACACTGTGTTAAGCAAGGGAGTACAATAGTGATCTAAGAGTAGATCACTGGACATTGGTCAAAATTATCCTTAGTGGAATAAGGAAATATTTCTCGATTGTGGAGGTGACAAAAGGTTCGTCGTAAAAAGTTACGTCGATGCAAGTTTTGACACAGATCTGGATGACTCTAAGTCTCGATCTAGATACATATTGAAAGTGGGAGCAATTAGCTACAGTAGCTCCATGCAGAGCATTGTAGACATAGAATTCGCAAAATACTTACGGATCTGTATGTGACAGAGCCGTTGACTAAACTTATCTCACAAGCAAAACATGATCACACCTTAGTACTCTTTGGGTGTTAATCACATAAATGATGTGAACTAGATTATTGACTCTAGTAAACCCTTTGGGTATAGGTCACATGACGATGTGAACTATGGGTGTTAATCACATGGTGATGTGAACTCTTAGTGTTGAATCACATGGCGATGTGAACTAGATTACTGACTCTAGTGCAAGTGGGAGACTGAAGGAAATATGCCCTAGAGGCAATAATAAAGTTATTATTTATTTCCTTATATCATGATAAATGTTTATTATTCATGCTAGAATTGTATTAACCGGAAACATAATACATGTGTGAATACATAGACAAACAGAGTGTCACTAGTATGTCTCTACTTGACTAGCTCGTTAATCGAAGATGGTTATGTTTCCTAACCATAAACAAAAGAGTTGTTATTTGATTAACGGGATCACATCATTAGGAGAATGATGTGATTGACATGACCCATTCCATTAGCTTAGCACCCGATCGTTTAGTATGTTGCTATTGCTTTCTTCATGACTTATACATGTTCCTATGACTATGAGATTATGCAACTCCCGTTTGCCGGAGGAACACTTTGTGTGCTACCAAACGTCACAACGTAACTGGGTGATTATAAATGAGCTCTACAGGTGTCTCCAAAGGTACATGTTGGGTCGGCGTATTTCGAGATTAGGATTTGTCACTCCGATTGTCGGAGAGGTATCTCTGGGCCCTCTCGGTAATGCACATCACATAAGCCTTGCAAGCATTGCAACTAATTGGAATCGGAGAAATATGTCTTCATAGGATACCCAAAGGAGACTATCGGGTACACCTTCTATCACAGATCCGAAGGCAAGACATTCGTTGCTAAGAATGGATCCTTTCTAGAGAAGGAGTTTTCTCTTGAAAGAAGTGAGTGGGAGGAAAGTAGAACTTGATAAGGTAATTGTACCTTCTCCCTTATTGAAAAGTAGTTCATCACAAGAAATCTGTTCCTGTGACTACTACACCAATTAGTGAGGAAGACTAATGATGATGATCATGTAACTTCAGATCAAGTTAATACCGAATCTCGTAGGTAAACCAGAGTGAGATCCGCACCAAAGTGGTACGGTAATCCTGTTCTGGAAGTCATGTTACTAGACCATGACGAACTTGCGAACTATGAGGAAGCAATGATGAGCCTAGATTCCGCGAAATGGCTTGAGGCCATGAAATCTGAGATGAGATCCATGTATGAGAACAAAGTATGGACTTTGATTGACTTGCCGAATGATCGGCGAGCCATTGAGATTAAATGGATCTTCAGGAGGAAGACGGACGCTGATAGTAGTGTTACTATCTACAAAGCTAGAATTGTCGCAAAAAGGTTTTCGACAAGTTCAAGGTGTTGACTATGATGAGAGTTTCTCACTCGTATCTATGCTTAAGTCTGTCCGAATCATGTTAGCAATTGCCGCATTTTATGAAATCCAGCAAATGGATGTCAAAACTGCATTCCTGAATGGATTTCTGGAAGAAGAGTTGTATATGATGCAGCCGGAAGGTTTTGTCGATCCAAAAGGAGCTAACAAAGTGTGCAAGCTCCAGCGATCCATTTATGGACTGGTGCAAGCCTCTCGGAGTTGGAATAAACGCTTTGATAGTATGATCAAAGCATATAGTTTTATACAGACTTGCGGTGAAGCCTGTATTTACAAGAAAGTGAGTGGGAGCACTACAACATTTCTGATAAGTATATGTGAATGACATATTGTTGATCGGAAATAATGTAGAATTATTCTGCAAAGCATAAAGGAGTGTTTTTAAAGAAGTTTTTCAAAGAAAGACCTCGGTAAAGCTGCTTACATATTAAGCATCAAAATCTATAGAGATAGATCAAGACGCTTGATAAGTTTTTTCAATGAGTACATACCTTGACAATATTTTGAAGTAGTTCAAAAATGGAACAGTCAAAGAAAGAGTTCTTGGCTGTGTTACAAGGTATGAAATTGAGTAAGACTCAAAGCCCGACCACGGCAGAAGATAGAAAGAAGATGAAAGTCATTCCCTATTCCTCAGCCATAGGTTCTATAAAGTATTCCATGATGTGTACCAGATCTATTGTATACCCTACACTGTGTTAAGCAAGGGAGTACAATAGTGATCTAAGAGTAGATCACTGGACATTGGTCAAAATTATCCTTAGTGGAATAAGGAAATATTTCTCGATTATGGAGGTGACAAAAGGTTCGTCGTAAAAAGTTACGTCGATACAAGTTTTGACACAGATCTGGATGACTCTAAGTCTCGATCTAGATACATATTGAAAGTGGGAGCAATTAGCTACAGTAGCTCCATGCAGAGCATTGTAGACATAGAATTCGCAAAATACTTACGGATCTGTATGTGACAGACCCGTTGACTAAAATTATCTCACAAGCAAAACATGATCACACCTTAGTACTCTTTGGGTGTTAATCACATAAATGATGTGAACTAGATTATTGACTCTAGTAAACCCTTTGGGTATAGGTCACATGACGATGTGAACTATGGGTGTTAATCACATGGTGATGTGAACTCTTAGTGTTGAATCACATGGCGATGTGAACTAGATTATTGACTCTAGTGCAAGTGGGAGACTGAAGGAAATATGCCCTAGAGGCAATAATAAAGTTATTATTTATTTCCTTATATCATGATAAATGTTTATTATTCATGCTAGAATTGTATTAACCGGAAACATAATACATGTGTGAATACATAGACAAACAGAGTGTCACTAGTATGCCTCTACTTGACTAGCTCGTTAATCGAAGATGGTTATGTTTCCTAACCATAAACAAAAGAGTTGTTATTTGATTAACGGGATCACATCATTAGGAGAATGATGTGATTGACATGACCCATTCCATTAGCTTAGCACCCGATCGTTTAGTATGTTGCTATTGCTTTCTTCATGACTTATACATGTTCCTATGACTATGAGATTATGCAACTCCCGTTTGCCGGAGGAACACTTTGTGTGCTACCAAACGTCACAACGTAACTGGGTGATTATAAAGGAGCTCTACAGGTGTCTCCAAAGGTACATGTTGGGTTGGCGTATTTCGAGATTAGGATTTGTCACTCCGATTGTCGGAGAGGTATCTCTGGTCCCTCTCGGTAATGCACATCACATAAGCCTTGCAAGCATTGCAACTAATTGGAATCGGAGAAATATGTCTTCATAGGATACCCAAAGGAGACTATTGGGTCATACGGGAAAGAAGAAAAAGGGCCTCAAGGGTGGCCGCAGCCCTCCCCTTGGTCTGGTCCGAATTGGACTAGGGAAGGGGGGCGCCCCCTTCCTTCCTTCTCCTTTTCCCTTCCTCTTTTCCTATTTCATATGGGAGGTGGAATCCTACTAGGACTAGGGAGTCCTAGTAGGACTCCACACTTGGCGCGCCCCTCCTAGGGCCGACCTCCTCCTCCCTTGCTCCTTTATATACGGGGGCAGGGGGGCACCTCTAGATACAAGTTGATCCATGTGATCATATTCTTAGCCGTGTGCGGTACCCCCTTTCCACCATAGTCCTCGATAATATTGTAGCGGTGCTTAGACGAAGCCCTGCGACAGTAGTACATCAAGATCGTCACCACGCCGTCGTGCTGACGGAACTCTTCCCCGACACTTTGCTGGATCGGAGTTCGGGGATCGTCATCGAGCTGAACGTGTGCTAGAACTCGGAGGTGTCGTAGTTTCGGTGCTTGATCGGTCGGGCCGTGAAGACATACGGCTACATCAACCAAGTTAACGCTTCCGTTGTCGATCTACAAGGGTACGTAGATCACACTCTCCCCCTCTCGTTGCTATGCATCACCATGATCTTGCGTGTGCGTAGGAATTTTTTTGAAATTACTACGAAACCCAACACTCGTTGCTATGCATCATCATGATCTTGCGTGTGGGTGGGAATTTTTTTGAAATTACTGCGTTCCCCAAAAGTGGCATCCGAGCCAGGTTTATTCGTAGATGTTATATGCACGAGTAGAACACAAAGGAGTTCTGGGCGTGGGTATATACATATTGCTTGCCGTCACTAGTTGATTCTTGATTCAGCGGCATTGTTGGATGAAGCGGCCCAGACCGACATTACGCGTACGCTTACGCGAGACTGGTTCTACCGACGTGCTTCGCACACAGGTGGCTTGTGGGTGTCTGTTTCTCCAGCTTTAGTTGAATTGGATTCAATGAGCATGGTTCTTTGTGAAGATCAAAAAACAATCACTATACCACGTTGTGGTTTTTGATGCGTAGGTAAGAACGGTTCTTGCTCAGCCCGTAGCAGGCTAGCAGCCATGTAAAACTTGCACAACAAAGTAGAGGACGTCTAACTTGTTTTTGCAGGGCATGTTGTGATGTGAAATGGTCAAGACATGATGCTAAATTTTATTGTATGAGATGATCATGTTTTGTAACACAATTATCGGTAACTGGCAGGAGCCATATGGTTGTCGCTTTATTGTATGAAATGCAATCGCCATGTAATTGCTTTACTTTATCACTAAGCGGTAGCGATAGTCGTAGAAGCAATAGTTGGTGAGACGACAATGATGCTTCCATGGAGATCAAGGTGTCAAGCCGGTGACGATGGTGGTCATGACGGTGCTTTGGAGATGGAGATCAAAAGCACAAGATGATAATGGCCATATCATATCACTTATATTGATTGCATGTGATGTTTATCCTTTATGCATCTTATTTTGCTTAGTTCGGTGGTAGCATTATAAGATGATCTCTCACTAAATTTCAAGGTATAAGTGTTCTCCCTGAGTATGCACCGTTGCTATAGTTCGTCGTGTCGAGACACCACGTGATGATCGGGTGTGATAAGCTCTACGCTCACATACAACGGGTGCAAGCCAGTTTTGCACACGCAGAATACTCGGGTTAAACTTGACGAGCCTAGCATATGCAGATATGGCCTCGGAACACTAGAGACCGAAAGGTCGAGCGTGAATCATATAGTAGATATGATCAACATAGTGATGTTCACCATTAAAAACTACTCCATCTCACGTGATGATCGGACATGGTTTAGTTGATATGGATCACGTGATCGCTTAGATGATTAGAGAGATGTCTATCTAAGTGGGAGTTCTTAAGTAATTTGATTATTTGAACTTTAATTTATCATGAACTTAGTACCTGATAGTATTTTGCATGTCTATGTTGTTGTAGATAGATGGTCCGTGCTGTTGTTCCGTTGAATTTTAATGCGTCCCTAGAGAAAGCTAAGTTGAAAGATGATGGTAGCAACTACACGGACTGGGTCTGTAACTTGAGGATTATCCTCATTGCTGCACAAAAGAATTATATCCTGGAAGCACCGCTAGATGACAAACCCGCTGCAGGAGCAACGCCAGATGTTATGAACACTTGGTAGAGCAAAGCTGATGACTACTCGATAGTTCAGTGTGCCATGGTTTACGGCTTAGAACCGGGAATTCAACGACGTTTTGAATGTCGTGGAGCATATGAGATGTTCCAGGAGTTGAAGTTAATATTTCAAGCAAATGCCCAGATTGAGAGATATGAAGTCTCCAATAAGTTCTATAGATGCAAGATGGAGGAGAATAGTTTTGTCAGTGAACATATACTCAGAATGTCTGGGTACCACAACCACTTGACTCAATTGGGAGTTAATCTTCCTGATGATAGTGTCATTGACAGAGTTCTTCAATCACTGCCACCAAGCGACAAGAGCTTCGTGATGAACTATAATATGCAAGGGATGGATAAGACAATTCCTGAGCTCTTCGCAATGCTAAAGGCTGCGGAGGTAGAACTCAAGAAAGAGCATCAAGTGTTGATGGTCAGCAAGACCACCGGTTTCAAGAAAAAGGGTAAAGGGAAGAAGGGGAACTTCAAAAAGAACAGCAAGCTAGTTGCTGCTCAAGTGAAGAAACCCAAGTCTGGACCTAAGCCTGAGACTGAGTGCTTCTACTACAAAGGAACTGGTCACAGGAAACGGAACTGCCCCAAGTATTTGGCGGAGAAGAAGGATGGCAAAGTGAAAGGTATATTTGATATACATGTTATCGATGTGTACCTTACACATGCTCGAAACAGGGGCTACAGATTAAGCGAAGATTGGCTAAGGACGAGGTGACAATACACGTGGGAAATGGTTCCAAAGTCGATGTGATCGCCGTCGGCATGCTACCTCTACATCTACCTTCGGGATTAGTTTTAGACCTGAATAATTGTTATTTGGTGCCAGCATTAAGCATGAACATTATATCTGGATCTTGTTTAATGCGAGATGGTTATTCATTTAAATCAGAGAATAATGATCGTTCTATTTATATGAGTAATATCTTTTATGGTCATGCACCCTTGATGAGTGGTCTATTTTTACTAAATCTTGATAGTAGTGATACACATGTTCATAGTATTGAAGCCAAAGGATGCAGAGTTGATAATGATAGTGCAACTTATTTGTGGCACTAACGTTTAGGTCATATTGGTGTAAAGCGCGTGAAGAAACTCCATTCTGATGGACTTCTGGAATCACTTGATTATGAATCACTTGGTACATGTGAACCATGCCTCATGGGCAAGATGACTAAAATTCCGTTCTCCGGAACAATGGAGCGAGCAACAGAGTTATTGGAAATCATACATACTGATGTATGTGGTCCAATGAACATTGAAGCTCGTGGTGGATATCGTTATTTTCTCACCTTCACAGATGATTTGAGCAGATATGGGTATATCTACTTGATGAAACATAAGTCTAAAACATTTGAAAAGTTCAAAGAATTTCAGAGTGAAGTGGAAAATCACCGTAACAAGAAAATCAAGTTTCTACGATCTGATCGTGGAGGTGAATATTTGAGTTATGAGTTTGGACTTCATTTGAAACAGTGCAGAATAGTTTCGCAACTCACGCCACATGGAACACCAGAGCGTAATGGTGTGTCCGAACGTCGTAATCGTACTTTACTAGATATGGTGCGATCTATTGTGTCTCTCACTGATTTACCGCTATCATTTTGGGGTTACGCTTTAGAGACAACTGCATTCACGTTAAATAGGGCGCCATCTAAATCCGTCGAGACGACACGTTATGAACTGTGGTTTGGCAAGAAACCCAAGTTGTCGTTTCTTAAAGTTTGGGGTTGCGATGGTTATGTGAAAAAGCTTCAACCTGATAAGCTCGAACCCAAATCGGAGAAATGTGTCTTCATAGGATACCCAAAGGAGACTGTTGGGTACACCTTATATCACAGATCCAAAGGCAAGATATTTGTTCCTAATAATGGATCCTTTCCAGAGAAGGAGTTTCTCTCGAAAGAAGTGAGTGGGAGGAAAGTAGAACTTGATGAGGTAATTGTACCTTCTCCCTTATTGGAAAGTAGTTCATCACTGAAATTAGTTTCAGTGATTCCTACACCAGTAAGTGAGGAAGCTAATGATGATGATCATGAAACTTCTGATCAAGTTACTACCGAACTTCATAGGTCAACCAAAGTAAGATTCACACCAGAGTGGTATGGTAATCATGTTCTGGAAGTCATGTTACTTGACCATGATGAACCTACGAACTATGAGGAAGCGATGATGAGCCCAGATTCCGCAAAATGGCTTGAGGCCATGAAATCTGAGATGGTATCCATGTATGATAACAAAGTATGGACTTTGGTTGACTTGCCCGGTGATTGGCAGGCCATAGAGAATAAATGGATCTTCAAGAAGAAGACTGACGCTGACGGTAATGTTATTGTCTACAAAGCTTGACTTGTTGCAAAAGGTTTTCGACAAGTTCAAGGAGTTGACTACGATGAGACCTTCTCACCTGTAGCGATGCTTAAGTCCGTCTGAATCATGTTAGCGATTGCCGCATTTTATGATTATGAAATTTGGCAAATGGATGTCAAAACTGCATTCCTTAATGGATACCTTAAAGAAGAGTTGTATATGATGCAACCAGAAGGTTTTGTCGATCCAAAAGGTGCTAACAAAGTGTGCAAGCTCCAGCGATCCATTTATGGACTGGTGCAAGCCTCTCGGAGTTGGAATATATGCTTTGATAGTGTGATCAAAGCATATGGTTTTGTACAGACTTTTGGAGAAGCCTGTATTTACAAGAAAGTGAGTGGGAGCTCCGTAGCATTTCTGATATTATATGTAGATGACATATTGTTGATCGGAAATGATACTGAATTTCTGAATAGCATAAAAGGATACTTGAATAAGAATTTTTCAATGAAAGACCTCGGTGAAGCTGCTTATATATTGGGCATCAAGATCTATAGAGATAGATCAAGACGCTTGATTGGACTTTCAAAAAGCACATACCTTGATAAAGTTTTGAAGAAGTTCAAAATGGATCAGGCAAAGAAAGGGTTCTTGCCTGTATTAAAGGTGTGAAGTTGAGTCAGTCTCAATGCCCGACCACTGTAGAAGATAGAGAGAAAATGAAAGGTGTTCCCTATGCTTCAGCCATAGGCTCTATCATGTATGCAATGCTGTGTACCAGACCTGATGTGTGCCTTGCTATAAGTTTAGCAGGGAGGTACCAAAGTAATCCAGGAGTGGATCACTGGACAACGGCCAAGAACATCCTGAAATACCTGAAAAGGACTAAGGATATGTTTCTCGTATATGGAGGTGACAAAGAGCTCGTCATAAATGGTTACGTCGATGCAAGCTTTGACACTAATCCGGATGACTCTAAGTCACAAACTGGATACGTGTTTTTATTGAATGGTGGAGCTGTCAGTTGGTGCAGTTCCAAGCAGAGCGTCGTGGCGGGATCTACGTGTGAAGCGGAATACATAGCTTCTTCGGAAGTAGCAAATGAAGGAGTCTGGATGAAGGAGTTCATATCTGATCTAGGTGTCATACCTAGTGCATCGGGTCCAATGAAAATCTTTTGTGACAATAATGGTGCAATTGCCTTGGCAAAGGAATCCGGATTTCACAAGAGAACCAATCACATCAAGAGACGCTTCAATTCCATCTGCGATCAAGTCAAGGAGGGAGACATAGAAATTTACAAGATACATACAGATTTGAATGTTGCAGACCCGTTGACTAAGCCTCTCTCACGAGCAAAACATGATCATCACCAAGACTCCATGGGTGTTAAAATCATTACAATATAATCTAGATTATTGACTCTAGTGCAAGTGGGAGGCTGCAGGAAATATGCCCTAGAGGCAATAATAAAGTTGTTATTTATATTTCTTTATATCATGATAAATGTTTATTATTCATGCTAGAATTGTATTAACCAGAAACCTACTACATGTGTGAATACATAGACAAATAGAGTGTCACTAGTTTGCCTCTACTTGACTAGCTCGTTGAATCAATGATGGTTATGTTTCCTAACCATAGACATGAGTTGTCATTTGATTAACGGGATCACATCATTAGAGAATGATGTGATTGACTTGACCCATCCATTAGCTTAGCACGATGATCGTTTAGTTTGTTGCTATTGCTTTCTCCATAACTATACATGTTCCTATGACTATGAGATCATGCAATTCCCGAATACCGGAGGAACACTTTGTGTGCTACCAAACGTCAGAACGTAACTGGGTGATTATAAAGGTGCTCTACAGGTGTCTCCGATGGTGTTTGTTGAGTTGGCATGAATCAAGATTAGGATTTGTCATTCCGATTGTCGGAGAGGTATCTCTGGGCCCTCTCGGTAATGTACATCACTATAAGCCTTACAAGCAATGTAGCTAATGAGTTAGTTACGGGATGCAGCATTACAGAACGAGTAAAGAGACTTGCCGGTAACGAGGTTGAACTAGGTATTGAGATACCGACGATCGAATCTTGGGCAAGTAACATACCGATGACAAAGGGAACAACGTATATTGTTATGCGGTTTAACCGATAAAGATCTTCGTAGAATATGTAGGAACCAATATGAGCATCCAGGTTCCGCTATTGGTTATTGACCGGAGACATGTCTCGGTCATGTCTACATAGTTCTCGAACCCGTAGGGTCCGCACGCTTAACGTTCGGTGACGATCGGTATTACGAGTTTATTTGTTTTGATGTACCGAAGGTAGTTCGGAGTCTCGGATTTGATCACGGACATGACGAGGAGTCTCGAAATGGTCGTGACGTAAAGATCGATATATTGGAAGCCTATGTTTGGACATCGGAATGGTTTCGGGTGAAATCGGGAGTATACCGGTGCACCGAGAGGTTACCGGAACCCCTCGGGAGGTATATGGGCCTTATTGGGCCTTAGTGGAAGAGAGGGAAAAGAAGCAAAGGAGGGGGCGCGCCCCCTCCAAGCCCAATCCAAATTGGGAAGGGGTCGGCCCCCCTTTCCTTCCTTCTTCCTCCTCCTTTCTTCTCTCCTAGAACCAACAAAGGGAGGGGGGATCCTACTCCCGCTGGGAGTAGGACTCCTTTGGGGCGCGCCTAGAGAGGCTGGCCCCCTCCCCCTTCTCCACTCCTTTATATATGGGGGATGGGGGCACCCCATAGACACACAAGTTGATCATTGATCTTTAGCCGTATGCGGTGCCCCCCTCCACCATAATCCACCTCGGTAATATCATAGCGGTGCTTAGGCGAAGCCCTGTTCTGGTAGCAACATCATCACCATTATCACGCCGTCGTGCTGACGAAGCTCTCCCTCAAAGCTCTACTGGATCGTGAGTTCGCGGGACGTCACCGAGCCGAACGTGTGCAGATCACGGAGGTGCCATATCTTCGGTACTAGATCGGTCGATCGTGAAGACGTACGACTACATCAACCACATTGTCATAATGCTTCCGCTTCTAGTCTACGAGGGTATGTAGACGATACTCTCTCCTCTCATTGCTATGCATCACCAAGATCTTGCGTGTGCATAGGATTTTTTTTTTGAAATTACTGCGTTCCCCAACATCTATATGAATGCCTCTGGCGGTGTATCGGGATGTGCAATGAATCAAGAGTGACATGTATGAAAGAATTATGAACGGTGGATTTGCCACAAATACGATGTCAACTACATGATCATGCAAAGCAATATGACAATGATGAAGCGTGTCATAATAAACGGAACGGTGGTAAGTTGCATGGCAATATATCTCGGAATGGCTATGGAAATGCCATAATAGGTAGGTATGGTGGCTGTTTTGAGGAAGGTATAAGGTGGGTGTATGTTACCGGCGAAAGTTGTGCGGTACTAGAGAGGCTAGCAATGGTGGAAGGGTGAGAATGCGTACAATCCATGGACTCAACATTAGTCATAAGAACTCACATACTTATTGCAAAAATCTATTAGTTATCGGTGAAGGAAATATGCCCTAGAGGCAATAATAAAGTTATTATTTATTTCCTTATATCATGATAAATGTTTATTATTCATGCTAGAATTGTATTAACCGGAAACATAATACATGTGTGAATACATAGACAAACAAAGTGTCACTAGTATGCCTCTACTTGACTAGCTCGTTAATCAAAGATGGTTATGTTTCCTAACCATGAACAAAGAGTTGTTATTTGATTAACGGGATCACATCATTAGGTGAATGATCTGATTGACATGACCCATTCCATTAGCTTAGCACCCGATCGTTTAGTATGTTGCTATTGCTTTCTTCATGACTTATACATGTTCCTATGACTATGAGATTATGCAACTCCCGTTTGCCGGAGGAACACTTTGTGTGCTACCAAACGTCACAACGTAAATGGGTGATTATAAAGGTGCTCTACAGGTGTCTCCAAAGGTACATGTTGGGTTGGCGTATTTTGAGATTAGGATTTGTCACTCCGATTGTCGGAGAGGTATCTCTGGGCCCTCTCGGTAATGCACATCACATAAGCCTTGCAAGCATTGCAACTAATGAGTTAGTTGCGAGATGATGTATTACGGAACGAGTAAAGAGACTTGCCGGTAACGAGATTGAACTAGGTATTGAGATACCGACGATCGAATCTCGGGCAAGTAACATACCAATGACAAAGGGAACAACGTATGTTGTTATGCGGTCTGACCGATAAAGATCTTCGTAGAATATGTAAGAGCCAATATGAGCATCCAGGTTCTGCTATTGGTTATTGACTGGAGACGTGTCTCGGTCTTGTCTACATTGTTCTCGAACCCGTAGGGTCCACACGCTTAAGGTTTCGATGACAGTTATATTATGAGTTTATGAGTTTTGATGTACCGAAGTTAGTTCGGAGTCCCGGATGTGATCACGGACATGAGGAGGAGTCTCGAAATGGTCGAGACATAAGATTGATATATCGGACGGCTATGTTCGGACACCGGAAGTGTTCCGGGTGATTTCGGAGAAAACCGGAGAGCCGGAGGGTTACCGGAACCCTACCGGGAGAAGTAATGGGCCTTATGGGCCTTAGTGGAGAGAGAGAGAGAGGGGCAGCCAGGGTGGGCCGCGCGCCTCCTCCCCCTGGTCCGAATTGGACTAGGAGAGGGGGGGCGGCGCCTCCCTTTCCCTCTCCCTCCCCACTTCCTTCCCCCTCCTAGTAGGAGTCCTACTCCTACTAGGAGGAGGACTCCTCCTGGCACGCCTATAGGGGCCGGCCGGCCTCCTCCCCTTGCTCCTTTATATACGGGGGCAGGGGGGCACCCCTAGACACAAGTTCATCCACGTGATCATATTCTTAGCCGTGTGCAGTGCCCCCTTCCACCATAGTCCTCGATAATATTGTAGTGGTGCTTAGGCGAAGCCCTGCGACGGTAGTGCATCAAGATCGTCACCACGCTGTCGTGCTGAAGGAACTCTTCCCCGACACTTTGCTGGATCGGAGTCCGGGGATCGTCATCGAGCTGAACGTGTGCTAGAACTCGGAGGTGCCGTAGTTTCGGTGCTTGATCGGTCGGGCCATGGAGACGTACGACTACATCAACCAAACGCTTCCGTTGTCGATCTACAAGGGTACGTAGATCACACTCTCCCCTCTCGTTGCTATGCATCACCATGATCTTGCGTGTGCGTAGGAATTTTTTTGAAATTACTACGTTCCCCAACAGTGGTATCAGAGCCTAGGTTTTATATGTTGATGTTATATGCACGAGTAGAACACAAGTGAGTTGTGGGCGATATAAGTCATACTGCTTACCAGCATGTCATACTTTGGTTCGGCGGTATTGTTGGACGAAGCGGCCCGGACCGACATTACGCGTACGCTTACGCGAGACCGGTTCTCCCGACGTGCTTTGCACATAGGTGGCTTGCGGGTGACAGTTTCTCCAACTTTAGTTGAACCGAGTGTGGCTACGCCCGGTCCTTGCGAAGGTTAAAACAGCACCAACTTGACAAACTATCGTTGTGGTTTTGATGCGTAGGTAAGATTGGTTCTTGCTTAAGCCCGTAGCAGCCACGTAAAACTTGCAACAACAAAGTAGAGGACGTCTAACTTGTTTTTGCAGGGCATGTTGTGATGTGATATGGTCAAGACATGATGCTGAATTTTATTGTATGAGATGATCATGTTTTGTAACCGAGTTATCGGCAACTGGCAGGAGCCATATGGTTGTCGCTTTATTGTATGCAATGCAATCGCGCTGTAATGCTTTACTTTATCACTAAGCGGTAGCGATAGTCGTGGAAGCATAAGATTGGCGAGACGACAACGATGCTACGATGGAGATCAAGGTGTCGCGCCGGTGACGATGGTGATCACGACGGTGCTTCGAAGATGGAGATCACAAGCACAAGATGATGATGGCCATATCATATCACTTATATTGATTGCATGTGATGTTTATCTTTTATGCATCTTATCTTGCTTTGATTGACGGTAGCATTATAAGATGATCTCTCACTAATTATCAAGAAGTGTTCTCCCTGAGTATGCACCGTTGCGAAAGTTCTTCGTGCTGAGACACCACGTGATGATCGGGTGTGATAGGCTCTACGTTCAAATACAACGGGTGCAAAACAGTTGCACACGCGGAATACTCAGGTTATACTTGACGAGCCAAGCATATACAGATATGGCCTCGGAACACGGAGACCGAAAGGTCGAGCGTGAATCATATAGTAGATATGATCAACATAGTGATGTTCACCAATGAAACTACTCCATCTCACGTGATGATCGGACATGGTTTAGTTGATTTGGATCACGTAATCACTTAGAGGATTAGAGGGATGTCTATCTAAGTGGGAGTTCTTTAAGTAAATTAATTGAACCTAAATTTATCATGAAACTTAGTACCTGATAGTATCTTGCTTGTTTATGCTTGATTGTAGATAGATGGCTCGTGCTGTTGTTCCGTTGAATTTTAATGCGTTCCTTGAGAAAGCAAAGTTGAAAGATGATGGTAGCAATTACACGGACTGGGTCCGTAACTTGAGGATTATCCTCATTGCTGCACAGAAGAATTACGTCCTGGAAGCACCGCTGGGTGCCAGGCCTGCTGCTGGAGCAACACCAGATGTTATGAACGTCTGGCAGAGCAAAGCTGATGACTACTCGATAGTTCAGTGTGCCATGCTTTACGGCTTAGAATCGGGACTTCAACGACGTTTTGAACGTCATGGAGCATATGAGATGTTCCAGGAGTTGAAGTTAATATTTCAAGCAAATGCCCGGATTGAGAGATATGAAGTCTCCAATAAGTTCTATAGCTGCAAGATGGAGGAGAACAGTTCTGTCAGTGAGCATATACTCAAAATGTCTGGGTATAATAATCACTTGATTCAATTGGGAGTTAATCTTCCAGATGATTGCGTCATTGACAGAATTCTCCAATCACTGCCACCAAGCTACAAGAGCTTCGTGATGAACTATAATATGCAAGGGATGAATAAGACTATTCCCGAGCTCTTCGCAATGCTGAAAGCTGCGGAGGTAGAAATCAAGAAGGAGCATCAAGTGTTGATGGTCAACAAGACCACTAGTTTCAAGAAAAAGGGCAAAGGGAAGAAGAAGGGGAACTTCAAAAAGAACGGCAAGCAAGTTGCTACTCAAGAGAAGAAACCCAAACCTGGACCTAAGCCTGAAACTGAGTGCTTCTACTGCAAGCAGACTGGTCACTGGAAGCGGAACTGCCCCAAGTATTTGGCGGATAAGAAGGATGGCAAGGTGAACAAAGGTATATGTGATATACATGTTATTGATGTGTACCTTACTAATGCTCGCAGTAGCACCTGGGTATTTGATACTGGTTCTGTTGCTAATATTTGCAACTCGAAACAGGGACTACGGATTAAGCGAAGATTGGCTAAGGACGAGGTGACGATGCGCGTGGGAAACGGTTCCAAAGTCGATGTGATCGCAGTCGGCACGCTACCTCTACATCTACCTTCGGGATTAATATTAGACCTAAATAATTGTTATTTGGTGCCAGCGTTAAGCATGAACATTATATCTGGATCTTGTTTGATGCGAGACGGTTATTCATTTAAATCTGAGAATAATGGTTGTTCTATTTATATGAGTAATATCTTTTATGGTCATGCACCCTTAAAGAGTGGTCTATTTTTATTGAATCTCGATAGTAGTGACACACATATTCATAGTGTTGAAGCCAAAAGATGCAGAGTTGATAATGATAGTGCAACTTATTTGTGGCACTGCCGTTTAGGTCATATCGGTGTAAAGCGCATGAAGAAACTCCATACTGATGGACTTTTGGAACCACTTGATTATGAATCACTTGGTACTTGCGAACCGTGCCTCATGGGCAAGATGACTAAAACACCGTTCTCCGGTACTATGGAGAGAGCAACAGATTTGTTGGAAATCATACATACAGATGTATGTGGCCCGATGAATATTGAGGCTCGTGGCGGATATCGTTATTTTCTCACCTTCACAGATGACTTAAGCAGATATGGGTATATCTACTTAATGAAACATAAGTCTGAAACGTTTGAAAAGTTCAAAGAATTTCAGAGTGAAGTTGAAAATCATCGTAACAAGAAAATAAAGTTTCTACGATCTGATCGTGGAGGAGAATATTTGAGTTACGAGTTTGGTGTACATTTGAAACAATGCGGAATAGTTTCGCAACTCACGCCACCCGGAACACCACAGCGCAATGGTGTGTCCGAACGTCGTAATCGTACTTTACTAGATATGGTGCGATCTATGATGTCTCTTACTGATTTACCGCTATCGTTTTGGGGATACGCTCTAGAGACAGCCGCATTCACGTTAAATAGGGCACCATCAAAATCCGTTGAGACGACGCCTTATGAACTGTGGTTTGGCAAGAAACCAAAGTTGTCGTTTCTGAAAGTTTGGGGCTGCGATGCTTATGTGAAAAAGCTTCAACCTGATAAGCTCGAACCCAAATCGGAGAAATGTGTCTTCATAGGATATCCAAAGGAAACTATTGGATACACCTTCTATCACAGATCCGAAGGCAAGACTTTTGTTGCTAAATTCGGAAACTTTCTGGAGAAGGAGTTTCTCTCGAAAGAAGTGAGTGGGAGGAAAGTAGAACTTGACGAGGTAACTGTACCTGCTCCCTTATTGGAAAGTAGTGCATCACAGAAAACTGTTTCAGTGACACCTACACCAGTTAGTGAGGAAGCTAATGATGATGATCATGAAACTTCAGAACAAGATACTACTGAACCTCGTAGATCAACCAGAGTGAGATCCGCGCCAGAGTGGTACGGTAATCCTGTTCTGGAAGTCATGCTACTAGATCATGATGAACCTACGAACTATGAAGAAGCGATGGTGAGCCCAGATTCCGCAAAATGGCTTGAAGCCATGAAATCTGAGATGGGATCCATGTATGAGAACAAAGTATGGACTTTGGTTGACTTGCCCGATGATCGGCAAGCAATTGAGAATAAATGGATCTTCAAGAAGAAGACTGACGCTGACGGTAATATTACTGTCTACAAAGCTCGACTTGTCGCAAAAGGTTTTCGGCAAGTTCAAGGGATTGACTACGATGAGACCTTCTCACCCGTAGCGATGCTTAAGTCTGTCCGAATCATGTTAGCAATTGCCGCATTTTATGATTATGAAATTTGGCAGATGGATGTCAAAACTGCATTCCTGAATGGATTTCTGGAAGAAGAGTTGTATATGATGCAACCAGAAGGTTTTGTCGATCCAAAGGGAGCTAACAAAGTGTGCAAGCTCCAGCGATCCATTTATGGACTGGTGCAAGCCTCTCGGAGTTGGAATAAACGCTTTGATAGTGTGATCAAAGCATTTGGTTTTATACAGACTTTTGGAGAAGCCTGTATTTACAAGAAAGTGAGTGGGAGCTCTGTAGCATTTCTGATATTATATGTGGATGACATATTACTAATTGGAAATGATATAGAATTTCTGGATAGCATAAAGGGATACTTGAATAAGAGTTTTTCAATGAAAGACCTCGGTGAAGCTGCTTACATATTAGGCATTAAGATCTATAGAGATAGATCAAGACGCTTAATTGGACTTTCACAAACCACATACCTTGACAAAGTTTTGAAGAAGTTCAAAATGGATCAAGCAAAGAAAGGGTTCTTGCCTGTGTTACAAGGTGTGAAGTTGAGTAAGACTCAATGCCCGACCACTGCAGAAGATAGAGAGAAAATGAAAGATGTTCCCTATGCTTCAGCCATAGGCTCTATCATGTATGCAATGCTGTGTACCAGACCTGATGTGTGCCTTGCTATAAGTCTAGCAGGGAGGTACCAAAGTAATCCAGGAGTGGATCACTGGACAGCGGTCAAGAACATCCTGAAATACCTGAAAAGGACTAAGGATATGTTTCTCATATATGGAGGTGACAAAGAGCTCATCGTAAAAGGTTACGTTGATGCAAGCTTTGACACTGATCCGGACGATTCTAAATCGCAAACCGGATACGTGTTTACATTAAACGGTGGAGCTGTCAGTTGGTGCAGTTCTAAACAAAGCGTTGTAGCGGGATCTACATGTGAAGCGGAGTACATAGCTGCTTCGGAAGCAGCAAATGAAGGAGTCTGGATGAAGGAGTTCATATCCGATCTAGGTGTCATACCTAGTGCATCGGGTCCAATGAAAATCTTTTGTGACAATACTGGTGCAATTGCCTTGGCAAAGGAATCCAGATTTCACAAGAGAACCAAGCACATCAAGAGACGCTTCAATTCCATCCGGGATCTAGTCCAGGTGGGAGACATAGAGATTTGCAAGATACATACGGATCTGAATGTTGCAGACCCGTTGACTAAGCCTCTTCCACGAGCAAAACATGATCAGCACCAAAGCTCCATGGGTGTTAGAATCATTACTGTGTAATCTAGATTATTGACTCTAGTGCAAGTGGGAGACTAAAGGAAATATGCCCTAGAGGCAATAATAAAGTTATTATTTATTTCCTTATATCATGATAAATGTTTATTATTCATGCTAGAATTGTATTAACCGGAAACATAATACATGTGTGAATACATAGACAAACAGAGTGTCACTAGTATGCCTCTACTTGACTAGCTCGTTAATCAAAGATGGTTATGTTTCCTAACCATGAACAAAGAGTTGTTATTTGATTAACGGGATCACATCATTAGGTGAATGATCTGATTGACATGACCCATTCCATTAGCTTAGCACCCGATCGTTTAGTATGTTGCTATTGCTTTCTTCATGACTTATACATGTTCCTATGACTATGAGATTATGCAACTCCCGTTTGCCGGAGGAACACTTTGTGTGCTACCAAACGTCACAACGTAAATGGGTGATTATAAAGGTGCTCTACAGGTGTCTCCAAAGGTACATGTTGGGTTGGCGTATTTCGAGATTAGGATTTGTCACTCCGATTGTCGGAGAGGTATCTCTGGGCCCTCTCGGTAATGCACATCACATAAGCCTTGCAAGCATTGCAACTAATGAGTTAGTTGTGAGATGATGTATTACGGAACGAGTAAAGAGACTTGCCGGTAACGAGATTGAACTAGGTATTGAGATACCGACGATCGAATCTCGGGCAAGTAACATACCGATGACAAAGGGAACAACGTATGTTGTTATGCGGTCTGACCGATAAAGATCTTCGTAGAATATGTAGGAGCCAATATGAGCATCCAGGTTCCGCTATTGGTTATTGACCGGAGACGTGTCTCGGTCATGTCTACATTGTTCTCGAACCCGTAGGGTCCGCACGCTTAAGGTTTCGATGACAGTTATATTATGAGTTTATGAGTTTTGATGTACCGAAGTTAGTTCGGAGTCCCGGATGTGATCACGGACATGACGAGGAGTCTCGAAATGGTCGAGACATAAAGATTGATATATTGGACGGCTATGTGCGGACACCGGAAGTGTTCCAGGTGATTTCGGAGAAAACCAGAGAGCCGGAGGGTTACCGGAACCCTACCGGGAGAAGTAATGGGCCTTATGGGCCTTAGTGGAGAGAGAGAGGGGCAGCCAGGGTGGGCCGCGCGCCTCCTCCCCCCTGGTCCGAATTGGACTAGGAGAGGGGGCGGCGCCCCCCTTTCCCTCTCCCTCCCCACTTCCTTCCCCCTCCTAGTAGGAGTCCTACTCCTACTAGGAGGAGGACTCCTCCTGGCGCGCCTATAAAGGCCGGCCGGCCTCCTCCCCTTGCTCCTTTATATACGGGGGCAGGGGGGCACCCCTAGACACAAGTTGATCCACATGATCATATTCTTAGCCGTGTGCGGTGCCCCCTTCCACCATAGTCCTCGATAATATTGTAGCGGTGCTTAGGCGAAGCCCTGCGACGGTAGTGCATCAAGACCGTCACCACGCTGTCGTGCTGACGGAACTCTTCCCCGACACTTTGCTGGATCGGAGTCCGGGGATCGTCATCGAGCTGAATGTGTGCTAGAACTTGGAGGTGCCGTAGTTTCGGTGCTTGATCGGTCGGGCCGTGGAGACGTACGACTACATCAACCAAACGCTTCCGTTGTCGATCTACAAGGGTACGTAGATCACACTCTCCCCTCTCGTTGATATGCATCACCATGATCTTGCGTGTGCGTTGGATTTTTTTTGAAATTACTACGTTCCCCAACAATCGGAACAAAGTACTACGCGCATGCTCCTAGGGGGATAGATTGGTAGGAAAAGACCATCGCTCGTCCCCGACCGCCACTCATAAGTAAGATAATCAATAAATAAATCATGCTCCGACTTCATCACATAACGGTTCACCATACGTGCATGCTAGAGGATCACAAAATTTAACACAAGTATTTCTCAAATTCACAACTACTAAACTAGCATGACTCTAATATCACCATCTTCATATCTCAAACAATCATCAAGTATCAAACTTCTCATAGTATTCAATGCACTTTTTATGATAGTTTTTATTATACCCATCTTGGATGCCTATCATATTAGGACTAATTTTATAGCCAAAGCAAATTACCATGCTGTTCTATAAGACTCTCAAAATAATATAAGTGAAGCATGAGAGATCAATAATTTTTATAAAATAAAACCACTACCGTGCTCTAAAAAGATATAAGTGAAGCACTAGAGCAAAATTATCTAGCTCAAAAGATATATGTGAAGCACATAGAGTATTCTAATAAATTCCGATTCATGTGTGTCTCTACAAAAGGTGTGTACAGAAAGGTTGATTTTGGTAAACTAAAAAGCAAAGACTCAAATCATACAAGACGCTCCAAGCAAAACACATATCATGTGGTGAATAAAAATATAGCCTCAAGTAAAGTTACCAATAGACGAAGACGAAAGTGGGGATGCCTTCCGGGCATCCCCAAGTTTAGGCTTTTGGTTGTCCTTGAATTTTACCTTGGGGTGCCTTTGGCATCCCCAAGCTTAGGATCTTGCCACTCTTTATTCCAAAATCTATCAAATATTTACCCAAAACTTGAAAACTTCACAACACAAAACTTCAACAGAAAATCTCATGAGCTTCGTTAGTATAAGAAAACAAACCACCAATTCATGGTACTATAATGAACTCATTCTTTATTTATATTGGTGTTAAACCTACTGTATTCCAACTTCTCTATGGTTCATACCCCTGATACTAGCCATAGATTCATCAAAATAAGCAAACAACACACGAAAAACAGAATCTGTCAAAAATAGAACAGTCTGTAGTAATCTGTAGGTTTCGAATACTTCTGTAACCCAAAAATTCTGAAATAAATTGGTGGATGTGAGTAATTTGCCTATTAATCATATGCAAAAAGAATCAACCTAATCGCACTCTCCAGTAAAAAAATGGCAGCAAATCTCGTGAGCGCTAAAGTTTCTGTTTTTTACAGCAAAATTGCAAAGACTTCCCCAAGTCTTCCCAAAGGTTCTACTTGGCACAAACACTAATTAAAAGAATAAAACCACATCTAGCAGAAGCTAGATGAATTATTTATTACTAAACAAGAACAAAAAACAAGAAACAAAAATAAATTTGGGTTGCTTCCCAACAAGCGCTATCGTTTAACGCCCCTAGCTAGGCATAAAAACAAGAATAGATCTAGGTGTTGCTATGATAATGATAAGGTAGATCGCGGAAACTCATCTCATACTCCCTACGTTTAGCAGCAAGCTTTCTTTGTGGCAAGCAAAAGTAATCAAAAGGGCTAAATTTAATGGGACAAAAGTCCCCAAGATCAAGATCGGGAGGTATTGGTTCCTCCTTTGGCCCCTCATATTGCACAGCCAATTCATCATTATAAGCATTGTTTTGGCAAAAAGTCATGAGCCTTTGTTCAAGGGGAAAACCAACCCATTTTTTTGGATAGCAAAATTGTCATTAAGTTCAGAGATCCTGTCGACAAGAATATCGGTAGGAACCTTCTTTCTAAGGTTTTCGTTAAAAGCAACATGATCTAAAGATCGTAAGCGCATTATGTCCTCTTGATAAAAAAGATTGCTTCTATGGTAGGACGGCCGGTGTCCACCTTATAATGCACAAAAATTTCATTAGCCTCTTTTATTATAAATATGAACTCATGAGCTAAAAAGATGGTAGCTGCTCGCTTAACAGAAGAATGCTCAATACTAGAAAATTCTAGAAAGATCCTCTGTATGCTAGGATGCATATGGATAAATTGTCTTTCAAGTTCAACCACAAGCAACAATATAACATCCGCAAGACTACTAGTTTTATGAAGAATAGACCCGCTCATGGTGGGCAAAGCACCGACAGAAGTAAAGAAATCTTGAATAACTCCTTTTCCAATAATATTACCGGTACCAATCCGAAACTTTTTAGTGTGTAAAATAGTAGGTTCTTCATGAGGATCAACAAAAGCATCAAAGTTTTCCATGTTATTACCACTATCCTTATCAATGATAACCTCCCCAATTTCAGACATGATGGCAGCAAGATGCACAAAGAATGGGCACACAAAAGGCAAGAAAAAGATCAACGAAGACGAGGCGAGCGGAAAAAGAGGGCGAATAAATCCGCAAGGGTGAAGTGGGGGAGAGGAAAACGAGAGGCAAATGGCAAATAATGTAATGCGAGGGATAAGAGTTTGTGATGGGTACTTAGTATGTCTTGACTTGATGCAACCTCCCCGGCAACGGCGCCAGAAATCCTTCTTGCCATGTCTTGAGCATGTGTTGGTTTTCCCTTGAAGAGGAAAGGGTGATGAAGCATAGTAGTGTAAGTATTTCCCTCAGTTTTTGAGAACCAAGGTATCAATCCAGTAGGAGGTAACACACAAGTCACCTAGTACCTGCACAAACAAACAAGAACCTCACAACCAACGCGATAAAGGGGGTGTCAATCCCTTCACAGTCACTTACGAAAATGAGATCTAATAGAGATAATAAGATAAATATTTTTGGTATTTTTATTATATAGATTGGAAAATAAGGATTGCAAAATAAATGGTAATAGAAATAGCAAATTGATACAAAAATAATATGATGGAAGATAGACCCCGGGGCCATAGGTTTCACTAGTGGCTTCTCTCAAGATAGCAAATTCTACGGTGGGTGAACAAATTACTGTCGAGCAATTAATAGAAAAGCGAATACTTATGAGAATATCTAGGCATGACCATGTATATAGGCATCACGTCCACGACAAGTAGACATAAACGATTCTGCATCTACTACTATTACTCCACACATCGACCTCTATCCAGCATGCATTTAGAGTATTAAGTTCATAAGAACAGGGTAACACATTAGGCAAGATGACATGATGTAGAGGGATAAACTCAAGAAATATGATATAAACCCCATCTTTTTATCCTCGATGGCAACAATACAATACAATACATGCCTTGCTGCCCCTGCTGTCACTGGGAAAGGACACCGCAAGATTGAACCTGAAGCTAAGCACTTCTCCCATTGCAAGAACGATCAATCTAGTAGGCCAAACCAAACTGATAATTTGAAGAGACTTGCAAAGATATTTAAATCATGCATAAAAGATTCCAGAGAAAAATCAAATATTGTTCATATATAATCTTGACCATAAACCCACAATTCATCGGATCTCGACAAACACACCGCAAAAATAATTACATCGAATAGATCTCCAAGAGAATCGAGGAGAACTTTGTATTGAGACCAAACAGAGAGAAAAGGCAATCTAGCTAATAACTATGGACCCGAAGGTCTGTGGTAAACTACTCACACATCATCGGAGAGGCTATGATGTTGATGTAGAAGCCCTCTGTGATCGATTCCCCCTCCCGTGGAGTGCCGAAAAAGGCCCCAAGAT
Organism: Triticum aestivum; assembly: GCF_018294505.1. NCBI lineage: Eukaryota > Viridiplantae > Streptophyta > Magnoliopsida > Poales > Poaceae > Triticum > Triticum aestivum. Next base: position 260,541,251 of record NC_057812.1, on the reverse strand, counting down.
GGGATCTCACGGGTATAGAAGGCTGTGGCGGTGGAAATAGGGTTTAGTGGTGCTCCTCGATGTTTTCGGGGTATATGGGTATATATAGGAGGAAGAAGTACGTTGGTGGAGCTGCGAGGGGCCCACGAGGGTGGGGGCGCGCCTACCCCCTGGGCGCGCCCTCCTGCCTCGTGGCCTCCTCGCTTCTTTCTTGACGTCCACTCCAAGTCTCCTGGATCACGTTTGTTCCAAAAATAACTCCCCCGAAGGTTTCATTCCGTTTGGATTTTGTTTGATATTCCTTTTCTACAAAATACTGAAATGGGCAAAAAAACAGCAATTTGCACCGGGCCTTTGGTTAGTAGGTTAGTCCCAAAAATAATATAAAAAGGTAAATTAAAGCCCATTAAACATCCAAAACAGATAATATAATAGCATGGAACAATCAAAAATTATAGATACGTTGGAGACATATCAGGCACTCAATGGATCCTCCCTGGGTTATAAATTGAGGAGGTTGGGTAAATCACGGATCCCCTTTCCCTTCGCCCAAAAATTACCGCCGCTTCACTCTTCTTCTCCTGCTTGCTTTTGCCATGCACCCTCGGCAACATTGGTGAAGGAGAAGAATATGGCGCTCGAGCAGCAAAAGAGGAGGCGGACACGGAGGGGCTCAACATCGAGCTTTGCGCCTTTGTTCGGCTAGAACCAGGGCGACTAGCTATCGTCGAAGGTCACGCCAAAGCAGGTGCTTGACCTCATTGGTGATAAGCCACAAGTATAGGGGACCGCAACAGTTTTCGAGGGTAAATATTCAACCCAAATTTATAGATTCGACACAAGGGGAGCGAAAGAATATTTGAAGGTATTAGCAGCTGAGTTGTCAATTCAACCACACTGGAGATTAATTATTTGCAGCAAAGTGATCAGTAGCAAAGTAGTTTGATAGTTTTGATAGTAGTGATGGCAACAATTGTAACAGTAACAGTGATATCAATAATTTTGTAGCAAGTGTAACAGTGATGATAGCAGTAGTAACTTAGCAGAGACAATATGGAAAAGCTCGTAGGCATTGGATCGGTGATTTGTTGGATGATATTCATCATGAGACAGTTATAACCTAGGGCGATACGGCACTAGCTCCAGTTCAGCGATATAATGTAGGCATGTATTCCGTAAATAGTCATACATGCTTTATTAAAAGAACTTGCATGACATCTTTTGTCCTACCCTCCCGTGGCCGCGGGGTCCATATTGGAAACTAAGGGATACTAAGGCCTCCTTTTAATAGAGAACCTGAACAAAGCATTAACACATAGTGAATACATGAACTCCTCAAACTACGGTCATCACCGGGAGTGGGCCCGGTTGTTGTCACTCTGGGGTTGCTGGATCATAACCGCAGTAGGTGACTATAACTTGCAAGATTGGATCTAGAACATGGATATAATGATGATAATATAAACAGTTCAGATCTGAAATCATGGCACCCGGGCCCAAAGTGTCAAGCATTAAGCATATCAAAGTCATAGCAACATCGATCTAAGAACATAGTGGATACTAGGGATCAGGCCCTAACAAAACTAACTCAATTACATGATGAATCTCATCCAACTCCTCACCGACCAGCGAGCCTACGAAGGAATTACTCACTCCCGGTGGGGAGCATCATGGAATTGGCGATGGAGAAGGGTTGGTGATGACGAAGAACAAAAATCCCCCTCTCCGGAGCCCCAAACGAACTCTAGATCTGCCCTCTCGAGGAAGAACAGGGCCTGCCGGCGGCTCCGTCTCATGGATCGCGATAATTCTTTCTCCCTGATTTTTTTCTAGAAATATGTGATTTTGTAGTACCAGGGGGTCGTCAGCGAGGCCACCAGGTGGGTACAACCCACCTTGGTGCGCTAGGAGAGGGGGGCGCGCCCTGGTGGGTTGTGCCCACCCAGGGGCCCCTCTCTGATGGGTCTTGGCTCCAGAAATTCTTATTATTGATATAAAAATCCCTCACAAAGTTTCGTTCTATTCCGAGAACTTTTATTTCTGCACAAAAACAACACCATGGTAGTTCTGCTAAAAACAACGTCAGTACGGGGTTAGTTTCATTCAAGTCGTGCAAATTAGAGTCCAAAACAAGAGGAAAAGCATGAGAAAAGTAGATACGTTGGAGACGTATCAACTCCCCCAAGATTAAACCTTTGCTTGTCCTCAAGAAATTCAGTTGATAAACTGAAAGTGAGAAAGAAAAACTTTTATGAACTCTTTTGCTCTTGTTTGCATAAATAAGCTTAAACAACACCCAGGTTTTCAGCCAATCATTATAACTAACCATGTCGACAATAACTCTTAAAGATTATAATGACTTATATCAATGACATAATCAGCTAGCGAGCAATAATAAGATATCTTAGTGGCAACACATTGTCAAAACAACCATGATATAATATGACAATAAATGCAGAGCACCTCCAAAGTTCAAGTAGCGACTAAACATTGTAATTCATGGTAGAAAAGATCCATTCATGATGCACCCAACATTAGCTACACACAATGCATAAATCATGACCGTTGTGCTCTACTCAGTTTCTGGCGCTTGTTTTTTAGAAGGTGATGACACAACATAAAAGTAAATAGAAAGTCCCTTCGCAGAGGGAAGTAGTGATTTGCAGAGGTGCCAGAGCTCAGTTTTTAAAACAGAGATAAATGATATTTTGAGACATGCACCCTTCTTATTCACTTCACGACCATCAGTTATCAACATCTTCCATGCTAAGCACGCTAGTGGCGGTTCCCAAGCGGTAAAGGTAAAGGTTTTGACTCCAATGGGAGTTTTTGTTTTATTATTTAAGAGATGAACTCCTTTTGTATTTTGTAGTTTGGGACTGGGCATCCTTATTACCGCCCATTTTCTCGTGCGATGGCGAGTGAATAAACACTCGACCTGAGAATAACCCGCTTAGCATGAAAGATATCAACCACCTCCTGTCGTTCCATGAACGATCCAGGCACACAAAACGGATAATTTTTTAGAAGTTTTTAGAGGTGGCACATGCAAATTTACTTAGGACGGCAGGGTAATACCGTATATAGTTAGGTATGGTGGACTCATCTGGAATAAGTTTGGGTTCAAGGTTTTTGATGTACAAGCAGAATCCCCACTTAGTACAGGCGAAGGCTAGCAATTTAGATTGAGAAGCGGCCAGCTAGAGAGCAACAACGATCATAACCATGCATTATGCATAAGTAACATTGGACACTAGCATGAGTAGGATATGAACACCATGAACATAAAACAATATAGAGCCTATGTTGGTTTTGATTCAACTACATGGATGAATATGTACCAAGTTAAGCCACTTGAACATTCAGAGGAGGATACCATATCATCATACTACATCACAATCATCTTAACACTATGTTGATATCTAAGATAAATCATTATTAACTCTCAGCTACTTATGCATGGCATGAGAAACTATAATCTCTAATTGTCATTACAAACATGTTTAATCATAATGGGTTGAATCATGGATGCTAGGTTAAACATTTTACACAGACAGAACAAGTCGAGTTCATACCAGTTTCTCTTTACCACGACCAGTTCATCGAATGTCGTCATTATTGCCTTTCACTTGCACGACCGAATGAATAATAGTGCAAGAGTGCCATGGACTAAGCCGGAATCTGCAAACATTTTATTCAACAGGAGAAGACAAGGTAAAATGGTATCTTTATTAGTTCAACAATTATTCATATGAGAGCCACTCAATATTTTCATCATGGTCTTCTCCTCAGTACAACTCGAATAAAAGAAAAGAAATTCACAGAAACACACTGAAATATTTTTGGAGTTTTTGGTTTTCTTTAGCAAGCAAATAAAAGGGAAAAGCAAAAACGAGAAAAACTATTTACACGGGAAAGCTCTCAACAAGCAAAAGAAGAACTAGGAAATCTTTTTGAATTTTCTTTTTAGTTAGCATGCATGGAAAGTAAATTAACTACAACTAATTTTTTTGGTTTTTCTAAAGTTTTCAAACACACAAGAAGAAAGCAAGAAAATAAATCTAAGCATGGATGATACAATGAAAAAGTGTGAGCACCGAAAAATGGGATAATATGCATGAATGTAATGTCGGTGAGAAACACATACTCCCCCAAGTTTAGGCTTTTGGCCTAACTTGGTAGTCGATCAGTAGCCTGGAGGGTAGTAGGGGTGTTGAGGAGCGGGCATCCACTCGTCCCAGTGTTGGGGTGCCTGCTGTGCCGCTTTCGCAGCAGCCTGAGCATTTTAGTAGGAGATGATATCTGCAGGCATAATCCTATATCCGCCCCTGACAGCAGAATCAAACAACAGGAGCAGGCAATGGAATAACATCACGAGTCCTCACACTAAAACCAGGTTGTACGGAATAGGGATGTGAGGAGATTCTATATCAGTAAAATGGTGGTGATCCATGGCTGCACGGTCTAGGTAAACTTTGGTCAGAGCAAAATCATGAGGGTGTATCTCAACCTCAAAGTGAGCCGCCAAACGAGTAGCATAAATCCCACCATGTATTTCACCCTGTGATTTATTAAGATGGAGGCGACGAGCCACAGTAGCTCCCAAGCTAGGTGTTGTCGCCCTCTAGTGCTCGGCGTAAAACAGCAAAGTCTGGTGCACTGAGCGCACCTACTTTCTTTCTAGCAAGCAAGCACTTAACAACAAATAAAGCAAAATAATGTACAGCACGAAAGTGTATGCTAGCAGCCGTAGTGGATGACACTCCTCTCTCATCACCCACTGTCAGAGTGCGATAAAAATCCTCAAACCCAGCCGGCCTAGACTCAGCCAAGCTCCCATCAGATGGGATCATGCATATGTCACAAAACTCAGTAAGTAGTATCTGATAGTTTTCAGCATATAAATTAAAGCTCACTTTAGGAGGATTATTTCTAGGCAAGAAAGTAAAGCTCTCAACAAAGATGTTTGTGAGGATGTGGTGCTGGTCACACTCATCTGCGATGAAGTTGGTGAGGCCGGCATTAGCAATATATTGCATGAACTCCTCAAGAATTCCAGCCTCTTGCAGGAACGGGGTGTGTGGCCATTCGCACGGCCGTACTCCCGCCAACCTCTGAGGGTGGAGATCATTGTCAGAAGACTCCCCAATAACACCCTTGGAGTTCTTCTTAGAGCCAAACTTCCTTAAGATATTCATGTATGCGTACAATTTTCTGAAAATACAAATTTTTGAGTGACAAAAATTTTGTCAACAAAACTTTGTAAGATTGATAGCAACTACTCATAGGGATATATAGAGGCCATAGCAAGCATTCAAACTACTTAAAACACTAAGAATTCAACATGCAAGCACATCTACAGCAACACCAAGAGTAGCTAATTATTCAAAGTATAAACCACTAAAACAAAAACTAATTGGACAAATGGTGGAGTCACATACCAAACAACAATCCCCCGAAACAGTTTCAAAAACGGAGCTTCGAGCAAAGAGATCAAAATCTGCGGGTTTGAGCTCAAGAACACGGGAGAGAGAGCACTGGGGATTTTTTCCGGAGGTAGGTATGAAGAGATAAGTGAGAGGGCCCACGTGGGGACCACAACCGACCAGGGCGCGCCTGGGGGTGCTGGCTCCCCTAGGTGGGTTGTGCCCACCTGGTGCACCTCCCTCTGATGTTATTTGCACCAAAAATTCTCAAATATTTAGAAAAAATCGTATAAAATTTTCAGGGCATTCTGAGAACTTTTATTTTTGGGTCATTTTTTTATTGCATGGGAAATTCAGAAACGGACAAAACATGGCATTTTATTTTATTTAACTAATAAAAAGTAGGGACAAAAAGTAGTGCTTACTAAACTCATCAACTTCATACCGTTAAAAAATGATCCATTAATAAGGTTGATCAAGTCTTATTAACAACCACTTTTGATTAGCACGAAACCAAAGAACTTTCGTAAATCACTAAGTTACCTCAATGGGGATATGCATTTCCCCAACAATAAGTATTTCATATTTCTTTTTGACAGTATGTAGAGGTATTTGGAAACTTCCAATAGTGATTGTGGGAGATTTTTCAATAACATTAATACCATTCACTTGGAATTGTTTCTTCGGAAAGTGCACCGTATGCTCATTACCATTAATATGAAAAGTGACCTTGCTTTTATTGCAATCAATAACAACCCCTGTAGTATTCAAGAAGGGTCTACCAAGGATAATCGACATGTTGTCATCCTCTGGCATCTCAAGTATAACAAAGTCAGTCAAAATAGTAACATTAGCAACAACAACGGGCACATCCTCACAGATACCAATAGTATGGCAGTTGATTTATCAGCCATTTGCAAAGATATTTCAGTAGGTGTGAGTTTATTCAAGTCAAGTCTTTTATATAAAGAGAAAGGCATAACACTAACACCAGCTCCTAAGTCACACAAAGTAGTTTTCACATAATTCTTTTTGATAGAGCAAGGTATAGTTGGTATTCCTGGATCTCCAAGTTTTTTAGGTACTCCATCTTTAAAACTTAAAAGTATAATTAACAAGCATAGTGGAGATTTCAGCTTTCGGTATTTTTCTCTTATTTGTGATGATGTCTTCATATATTTTGCATATGGAGGCATTTTCAAGATACCAATCAAGCGAGTACGCAAAAAGACTGGCCTCAGCATTTCAGCAAAGCATTCAAATTCTTCATCATCATTCTTTTTAGTTGACTTGGATGGAAAAGGCATAGGTTTTTGAACCCACGGTTCTCTTTCTTTACCGTGTTTTCTAGCAACAAAGTCTCTTTTGTCATATCTTTTATTTTTAGCTTATGGGTTATCAAGGTCAACAGGTGGTTCTATCTCAACATCATTATCCGGTTCTTTTTCATTACTTGGTTGTGAGTCTTTATGAACCTCATCATTATCTTTTTCATTATCATTAGGTGAGTGTTCATTACCAGATTGAGTTTCAGCACGAGAGATAGAAGTTTCATTATCATTATCACGAGGTTTCTCTATTTCGGTTCACTAGAAGCATGTGAAGTCCTATCATTTTTCTTGTTCTTTTTCTTTCTAGAAGGACTAGGTACACTAGTGTTAGCTCTTTGTGAATCTTGTTCAATTCTTTTAGGGTGTCCCTCAGGATAAAGTGGTTCCTAAGTCATTTTACCTCCTCTAGTTGCAACTCTAACAGCAAAGTCATGCATATTATGATTCATTTTATTAAGTAATTCTCTTTGAGATTTAGCAACTTGTTCTAATTGAGTTTGAACCATAGAGGCATGCTTTCCAACACCTCTAACATCATTTGATATTCTAAATAACAAGTCACTCAAGCGAGCAATCATATCAGAATTGTATTTCAACCGTCCCAAAATAAGTGATCAACACTGCACTAACTTTAGTACAAATTCAGTACAAAGTTGAGTAACTTATTTTGGGGAGGAGGGAGTATTTGGTAATCAGTACCATTGTGGGCAGAGAATTGACCATTGCATGCATGTTATGCTAAGTAGTTTAAAGTCATTGAATGCATACTAGCCGCAGGAATCCTATTAGCTAATTTCTTTTTTCAAGACAAAAACAAGGAAAGAATTTTGGGATTATGCACCGGTACCGGTACGAATGGAGTAGGATAGCTGGCAAGCAATACGTTGAGATCTTCTTATTGATGAAGCCAGTAATAATCAAACTACAAAGGAAAATAAAAAAAGATAAAGGAAAATATCTCCACAAATCTTCACGTAACATCAATGGCATAGGACCTAGATGTGCATTACTTAGAGCACATCTAGATGTGCTTTAGCAATACTGTCAAACAAAACCCCTAATCATCATTGCAAATAGCGCATAGAACATGGCTAATGCGACAACCACAACTATGCATGCTAGTTCCTTCTTGCATGTTGCTTTCATGTGTTGCATGTGATTGATTCTTTCTTGCTTCATCTTACTGATTGTACATTCCGGATCAACCAGTTTCTTCTTCAGCTTTACGTTATCTTCTGTGAGCTTGGTGATAACACTCCAAGCCCTGCCATGTCATTCTTCATCCAACCAGTTAAAAAAGGCACAAGCCTCATATCCCTGCCAATGTTAAATAGTATTCGGGATGAGCGGTGGCATTAACTCAAGTGAAATGATGAACCTAGCACTAACCACTAAGGGGCAACTGAGAAACCGCCTGCCATTATCGAATCCCTCTGTGCATACACGTCGAGCGGGAGTGTGCTTGTGCACACAAGTCAGCTTTTGGTACTTCTCGGTGGCACAAAACTCGGAGTCGAACTTGTGTTGCGGGAGTCTGGAGTCATGCTCCGGATCCGGCGGCAGATCGCTTTCCTAGGGGGCATTCAGAACAGATTCAGCAAGGAGCTACTTTGGACATGCTAAAAAAGATCGGGATAGATTGGAACCTGACAGGACGATTTGGATCCATAGTAACCTTGCCTTCTGATGACCTTAGGAAAGTGCTCGGTGGCGACCGCCGTCGTGCCGGCGCTGTCGAGAGCGGCGATACGAGCAAGAGCAGTCACACCAAAACCATCAGCACTGCTCATCTGCATTCCCCCAATGTCAGCGCCACGTGAGGGAATTTGGAGGCTATCTAGGTATTTGGGGGAAATGGGGAAACTGTGGGTATATGCTGACGGTTGGGAACTACTTATGGCACTATATGTTGTATATGGCACACTGTTTATACGTGTCGTTTGTGTTAGGTATTACAACTTCACACACGATTTCCACACCAAACCGTGAGAGAAGACAACGTAGGTGAGACACGGTTGTCGTGACATAACCGTATGTGATGTACTACCCTGTACATATAATTGATTTACAGTGATACTGTGTAAACAGGCACTCTACGGATATTCGTCAAAAAATAAAATAGTCGCTCTGTAGTAGAGATGGTGGCGGCGGCCTAGGCATCGGCTACCGGAGAAGAGGTCAATCCTCGGTCACTAGGCGGTGGCGGCGTCATAGGAGGTCAATCCTTGGCCTGCAGTGGGAGATAGGAGGAGCTCAACCACCAAGGTCGGCGGTGACGTGATTGGAGCACATCCATCACGGTCGATGGTGGGATACTGGAGGTCGAACTTCAGGCAGCAGCCGCACTAAGCTTTGCTCCTCGACCCTGCTGTCTCGGTGTGTCGCCGCATCATGCTTCTCTGTCTGCTGGGTGGAGGTCTCCGCGCGGCTAATTAATTAAGGTATTCTTTTCGTGAGTGACTTAATTAAGGTATTCAATTCCTAAGGGTAGTGTTGTAGTATTCTGCATGTAAATTAACTGGCCATTATTTTTTGTCATTGCACGTCTGGATAACAATATGGAGCACCCTCAACAATTATGAAAATAAAACCTTATGATTTATGCACGCATCTTTGGGCATCAGTTAATCCATGTATTAATGTTGTTGTTTTATTTTTAATTAGCATTCGCGTGGTGCAGATGGAATGATCTGAATGGATGAAGAATCAGAGAACTATAGATTTTATCAGTGGTGTGGTAGAGTTCATGAATTTGGCTGAAAGTACAAAGAGGAGAATTGGTGATGAGGATTACATCATGTGTGCATGTGCTCATTGTGCCAATACAGAGTCACGTGAAGTTGAAGATGTCCAGTGGCACTTACTCTCTCGGGGATTCATGGATGGATATACACGTTGGACCAGACACGGTGAAGAGCAGGTCATGGATGAATATACCTAGGGTTGCGAGATGCCAAACCCCGGTCAGTGTCACATGGATGTTGAATCTAACATCGTGGCAGAGGCGTCAAGCTACCAATGGAACACTGGTATGTCCATTTTGCATCATGCTTTTATATTGATATTTATCACATTATGGGCTGTTATTACACATTATATCACAATCCTTATGCCTTTTCTCTCTTATTTTATAAGGTTTACATGAAGAGGGAGAATGCCTGCAGCTGGAATTTTGGACTAGAAAAGGAGCAAATATTAGAGACTTATTCTGCATAACTCTAAAAGTCATGAAACTTCACGCAGAATATTTTTGGAATATATAAAAAATATTGTGCGAAGAAAGCACCAGAGGAGGGCTAGTTGCCAGCCACAAGGGTGGAGGGCGCGCCCCCCGTCCTTGTGGGCCCCCTGGCAGACCCCCGACGCCCATCTTCTTCTATATGGTGTGTTTTGACCTGGAAAAAGTCAAAAGGAAGCTTTCAGGATGAAGCAACACTGTCTCGAGGCGGAACTTGGGCATAACCAATCTAGGGCTCCGACAGAGCTGTTCTGCCGGAGAAACTTCCCTCTGAGAGGGGGAAATCGAAGCCATTGTCATCACCAACAATCCTCTCATTGAGAGGGGGTCAATCTCCATCAACATCTTCACCAGCACCATCTCCTCTCAAACCCTAGTTCATCTCTTGTATCCGATCACTTTCTCAAAACCTCAGATTGGTACCTGTGGGTTGCTAGTAGTGTTGATTACTCCTTGTAGTTGATGCTAGTTGGTTTATCCGGTGGAAGATTATATTTTCAGATACTTAATGATAATTAATACTCCTTTGATATTGATCATGAATATGCTTTGTGAGTAGTTATGTTTGTTTCTAAGGACATGGGAGAAGTCTTGTTATAAGTAATCATGTGAATTTGTTATTCGTTCGATATTTTCATGAGATGTATGTTGTCTCTCCTATAGTCGTGTTATGTGAATGTTGACTACATGACACTTCACCATTATTTGGGCCTAGGGGAAGGCATTGGGAAGTAATAAGTAGATGATGGGTTGCTAGAGTGTCAGAAGTTTAAACCCTAGTTTATGTGTTGCTTCATAAGGGGCTGATTTGGATCCATATGTTTCATGCTATGGTTAGGTTTACCTTAATTCTTCTTTCGTAGTTGCGGATGCTTGAGAGAGGGGTTAATCATAAGTGGGAGGCTTGTCCAAGGAAGGGCAACACCCAAGCATCGGTCCACCCACATATCAAATTATCAAAGTAACGAACGCGAATCATATGAGCATGATGAAAACTAGCTTGACAGTAATTCCCATGTGTCCTCGGGAGCGCTTTGCTTTATATAAGAGTTCATCTAGTCTTGACCTTTGCTACAAAAAGGATTGGTCCACCTTGTTGCACCTTGTTTACTTTTGTTACTTGTTACCCATTACGAAATATCTCATCATACAACTATCTATCACCGATAATTTCAGTGCTTGCAGAGAATACCTTGCTGAAAACCGCTTGTCATTTCCTTCTGCTCCTTGTTGGGTTTGACACTCTTACTTATATAAAGGACTACGATAGATCCCCTATACTTGTGGGTCATCAAGACTCTTTTCTCGCGCCGTTGCTGGGGAGTGAAGCGTCTTTGGTATGTGGAATTTGGTAAGGAAACATTTATATAGTGTGCTGAAATTTACTATCACTTGTTACTATGGAAAATAATCCTTTGAGGGGCTTGCTCGGGGTATCTTCACCTCGACCAGAAGAGCAAAGAGTTGCTCCTCAACCTACTGCACCTACTGAAAATATTCATTATGAAATTCCTTTGGGTATGATGGACAAACTGCTAGCTAATCCTTATCCAGGACATGGAGCCTTACATTTTGATATGCACATAATCTATGCGGATGAAGTTTGTGGATTATTTAAGCTTGCAGGTATGCCCGAGGATGTTGTCAAGAAGAAGGTCTTCCCTTTATAGTTGAAGGGAAAGGCATTGCCATGGTATAGGCTATGTGATGATATTGGATCATGGAACTACAACCGGTTGAAATTGGGATTTCATCAAAAGTTTTATCCTATGCATCTGGTTCATCGTGATCGGAATTATATTTATAATTTTTGGCCTCATGAAGGAGAAAGTATCGCTCAAGCTTGGGGGAGGCTTAAGTCAATGTTATATTCATGCCCCAATCATGAGCTCTCAAGAGAAATTATTAGTCAAAACTTTTATGCTCGACTTTCTCATAATGATTGATCCATGCTCGGTACTTCTTGTACTAGTTATTTTATGAAGAATGATATTGAATTCAAATGGTATTTATTGGAAAGAATTAAACGCAACTCTGAAGATTGGGAACTCGACGAAGTTAAGGAGTCAGGTATAAACCTTAAGTTTGATTGTGTTATATCTTTTATGGATACCAATGCTTTTCATGATTTTAGCACTAAGTATGGACTTGACTCTGAGATAGTAGCTTCTTTTTGTCAATCATTTGCTACTCATGTTGATCTCCCTAAGGAGAAGTGGTTTAAATATAATCCTCCCATTGAAGTGAAAGTAGTAGAACCTGTTAAAGTTGAAGAAGAAATCATTACTTATAATGTTGATCCTATTGTTCCTACTGCTTATATTGAGAAACCACCTTTTCCTATTAGAATAAAGGATCATGCTAAAGCTTCAACTATGGTTCGTAAGAGTTATACTAGAACACCTACACCCCTGAACAAATTAAAGTTGGACCTAGTATTTCTATGGTTAAAGATATCTTGGTTGATAATATTGATGGGCATGTTATTTATTGTTGTGACGAAGCTGCTAGAATTGCTAAACCTGATACTAAAGTTAAACACAATTTGCCTGTTGAAATCCTTGGGGATCCTCCTCCACCCAAGGGTGACCCCGTGTTTGAGCTTAAACAATTACCAGATACTTTGAAATATGCTTATCTTGATTAAAAGAAGATATATCCTGTTATTATTAGTGCTAACCTTTCAGAGCATGAAGAAAATAAATTATTGAAAACTCTGAAGAAGCACCGTGCTGCTATTGGAAATACTCTTGATGATCTTAAGGGCATTAGTCCCACTTTATGTCAGTGCAAAATTAATTTGGAGCATGATGCTAAACCATTTGTTGATCACCAACGACGGTTAAATCCTAAGATGAAAGAAGTGTTACGAAATGAAATACTAAAGCTTTTGGAGGCAGGTATAATTTATCCTATTGCTGATAGTAGATGGGTAAGTCCCGTTCATTGTGTCCCTAAGAAGGGAGGTATTACTATTGTTCCTAATGATAAGAATGAATTGATTCCACAAAGAATTGTTACAGGTTATAGAATGGTAATTGGTTTTCGCAAATTAAACAAAGCTACTAAGAAAGATCATTACCCTCTAGCTTTTATTGATCAAGTGCTAGAAAGATTATCCAAACATACACACTTTTTCTTTCTAGATGGTTATTCTGGTTTCTCTCAAATACCTGTGTCAAAAGATGATCAGGAGGAGACCACTTTTACTTGCCCTTTCGGTACCTTTGCTTATAGACGTACGCCATTTGGTTTATGCAATGCAACTGCTACCTTTCAAAGATTTATGACTGCTACATTCTCTGACTTTTGTGAAAAGATTGTTGAGGTTTTCATCGATGATTTCTCCGTTTACGGAACTTCTTTTGATGATTGCTTAAGAAACCTTGATCAGGTTTTGCAGAGATGTGAAGAAACTAATATTGTCTAGAATTGGGAGAAGTGCCACTTTATGGTTAATGAAGGTATTGTCTTTGTCGGATTTCAGGTTCCGGCAAAACCCTTGAGGTTCGAACACTGGGGTGCGCACGAAGATCTCTCCCCCTCTAGCTCGCACACATCATGATCTCACGGCCTAGCTCGACGAACCCAAAGAACAAGAGACACAAGAGTTTATACTAGTTTGGGCCACCGATGTGGTGTAATACCCTACTACAGTGTGGTGTGGTGGATTGCCTCTCGGGCCGAGGATGAACAGTTACAAGGGAAGATAACCTCCTGAGGAGAGGTGCCCTTGTGCTTGGTGAGCTTGTGTGGTTGAGGATGATCTGGATCCCTTCCAATGTTCCCTCCCTCCTACGGTGGTGGCTAGTCCTATTTATAGAGGCCCTGGTCCTCTCCCCAAATATTGAGCGGGAAGGGACCCCACAACGGCCAAATTCGAAGGGAGACAACTAGTACAAGTTATCCTGATTAAAGGTGGTCTTCCCGTGCTAAAGGCTCTGGTGGTGACGCCGTCTTGGGCTCCACGGTGACCTCCGTCCTGCCGTCCTGCTGGTCTTGGTCCTGTTGCACCGACATAGAAACCTTTTCCTGATGCCTCGAGACTCCTCCCCTGCGCTTGCCTCTTTAGCACCAAAGAGGAAACGAGGACACTACGCACGCTGGGGCCTGCCTAGCTCCAGTCATCATGGCTTGCGTCATAGAAACCTCGCGAGGTGTCCCTTGCCTTGATCTCTCCGCCCCTCGTGAGCCAGCCTGGTGAAGCTGCCCCCGAGGAGGTCTTGTGTCGTCCGCCTCGCGAGGCTTGGCCCCTTGCGAGGGTCTTGAGTGTTTGCTGGTAAAGATGGGCCGTACAGGGCCGCTGGTGGAGCCACACTGCGGGCCGCAGGCAGGCAAGTCTGGGGACCCCCGTTCCCATGACGCTGACAGTAGCCCCCGGGCCCAAGGCACGCTCGGACTTGGCTTCGAGGCAAAGCCAAAGGGCATGTGCGGAGCACTGTGGGCCCCAACAGCCTATGGCCTTGCTTGACGCGTGGCGATTGATTGGACGTGGGCGTCTCCGCTTCCCCATGCTGCCGCGGCAACTGCCCGACCTGATGAGTCCTTGCTGCATGTAGAAAAAGATCATTATTACCTTAGATCATGGAGGCCGGCGGTTGGCCTCCCCTTGGCTATAAATGGGAAGAGGGGGGCGGAGCCCCTTTCACCCATCTCTTCCTTCGCTTCTCTCGCTCCTTCTTCTTCCTTGCTTCACTGCCGGCAACGACACCCATGGCGCCTGCGAAGAGGCTCTCGGCCGCAGAGAAGGGGAAGGCTCGCCAGGAGGGGCCTGGCTCACCGCCGCCCAAGAGGGGCGCGGCCGTCCCCGCAAGCACACCACGACCCCCACCGCGGCCTCTTGTGGCCGCGGTGGCACCTCTTCGCGTGGTGGCAGTCGCCCAGGTCGTGGCAGCCCCGTCGATGAAGGGAGGCACGCCATGGTCGGTGGCCGCGCTTCCACTCGACAGAAGTGCTGCCGGAGTTCGTTGTGTGGTCAGAGAACCTGGCCAGTACTTGGCTTCAGCTCCCGCGCTTCTTTGCCGGCGAGCTGCCAGCCACGGGTCCAGGCGGTCTCTGGCTACAGGTGGACGACTACTGCAGCAAGGCTTCGTGGGTCTCGGTCGAGGTCTCCGTCGCAGGCAATGCAACCCTGTCCCGCAGCCGGCACACGTTTTCCCGCGCATGTAGCCTAGGCCGACGGTGCTCCCTCCACTTCAAGTACGATGGCAACGCGTCCCTCTATGTGAGGGTGTTCGGGGAAGATGG
The DNA here is from genome assembly GCF_018294505.1 of Triticum aestivum. NCBI lineage: Eukaryota > Viridiplantae > Streptophyta > Magnoliopsida > Poales > Poaceae > Triticum > Triticum aestivum. Next base: position 260,526,030 of record NC_057812.1, on the reverse strand, counting down.
CCGCCGCGTCGGGTGTTGCCCTGAGTACAACGACGGCGGTGAGGTGCCCAGCCTCGGCGACGGTCGCGATGAGAGTGAAGGCGGGCTCGCCGTTGGCACCGACCATGGCTCGTCCAGCTACAATGACTCTTCTTCCGGTGACAGCTCTAGCAGTGGCGGCTACGACCAGCTGCCACGCCGCCGTGCTCGCTTCGAAGGTGGCAGCGGGTTGTCTTCTCGCCGCGCTCCAGTGAAGCGCGAGGAGGGTCTGGCTGACCTCAGGAGAGCGCTGTCGGTGTTCTGGGAATGGGGGTCCCCAGACTTGCCTGCCTACGGCCCACAGTGTGGCTCCACCAGCAGCCCCATACGTCCCATCTTTATTAGCAAGCATTCAAGACCCTCGTGAGGGGCCAAGCCTCGTGAGGCGGACGACGCAAGACCTCCTCAGGGGCGGCCTCACCAGGCTGGCTCACGAGGGGTGGAGAGATCAAGGCGAGGGGCACCTCATGAGGTTCCTGTGACGCAAGCCATGACGACTGGAACCAGGCGGGCGCCAGGCGGGTGCTAGCGTGCGCAGTGTGCTCGTTTCCTCTTTGGTGCTAAAGGGGCAAGCACAGACGAGGAGTCCCGAGGCATTAGGCAAAGGTTTCCATATCGGTGCAACAAGACCAAGACTAGCAGGACGGCAGGACGGAGGTCACCGTGGAGCCCAAGACGGTGTCACCACCAGGGCCTTTGGCGGGCGAAGACTACTTTTGTCAGGATCGCTTGTACTAGTTGTCTCCCTTCGAATTTGGCCGTTGTGGGATCCCTTCCCGCTCAATATTTGGGAAGAGGACCAGGGCCTTTATAAATAGGAATAGCCACCACCACAGGAGGGGATCTGATTCGGACTTAGATCAAATCCATAGCACCCCAACCACTGAAGTTCACCAAGCACAAGAACACCTCTCCTCGCGAGGCTGTTCTTCCCTTGTAACTATTCATCCTCAGCCCAAGAGGCAATCCACCACACCACACCGGAGTAGGGTATTACACCACAACGGTGGCCTGAACCAGTATAAATCTTGTGTCTTATGTTCTTTGGGTTCGTCGAGCTAGGCCGTAAGATCGTAGAGTGTGCGAGCTAGAGAGGGGGAGAGATCTTTGTGCGCACCCCAGTGTTCGAACCTCAAGGGTTTTGCCGGAACCCGAAATCCGACATTTGGCGCGCCAGGTAGGGGTGCGTCGAAGCTCTGCCCCCCGATGGCCTCGTCTCTCCAACCGACTCTCATGGACGCCGCCTCTTCTCCGACTGGATCGACGGGCGCCCTCTGCAGCATCGGGGGGCCCCGGGCCTTCACCCCCGCCTTGCGGCGGGTGCAGTGGCCGCACAAGTTCAAGCCGGAGATGTCGCCCCGTTACGATGGTGCGGCGGATCCGGCAGCCTTCCTGCTGGCATATGAGGAGGCCGTCTTGGAGGCCGGGGCGACAGTAAAGTCATGGCCAACTGGCTCCCAATGGCCCTGGCTGGCGTGCCGCGCGCCTGGCTCCTCCGTCTGCCGGAATCTTCCGTGGCCTCCTGGGAGGAGCTGCGTGACCTCTTCATCGCGCGCTTCAAAGGATCGGCACCCCCTGTCGTCACGAATCTCCTTGGTGGCTCGTAGGCGCCGCCCTCGAATTGTGACGCCAAGCCGTTCTTTCACCAGATCAGCGCCGTCTCCACATGGCAGGGGGCTCCCTCGGGTTGGGCGGCGCCCAAGGCCGACCTGATCTTCAACTCGGGGGATCACCCAATCACCACCGTTGGCTCGGGCGTGCTTCCGATGCTTTGCACGCCCACCATTTGTGGCGTAGCCGCTACCAAGACCCTCATCAACGGTGGCACCGACCTCAACGTGCTCTCCATGGAGGCTTTCAGCCTCCTTCACGTACCACTTGAGCGGCTCCGCCCCAGCAAGCCTTTTTTCGGGGTCGGTGGTGGCTCCTCCGACCCCCTGGGGCAGATCCGCCTCCTCGTGACTTTTGGCACACACGACAACTACCGCATCGAGCTGATCGACTTCGACATCACCCGCATCGGCTTGCCGTACAATGCCATCCTCGGGTACCCGATGCTGGCCCAGTTCATGGCAGCCACTCATCCTGCCTACAACCTCATGAAGATGCCAGGAAGCAAGGATGTCCTCACCGTGGTCGGAGACACCAAGGAAGCCGTGACGGCCCTCAAGCTCGCCTTCAGGGCCACGACGACAGCTTGCCCGACCGACAAGACAGTGTCTAGAACCAAGGGGGCTGCGCCGACCAAGAAGAAGCAACTGTTCACTCAGGGTCAAGCCAAGACGAAGCAGATACCGGTCGACAAGGATGGGGCCTCTGGCGCCACCTTTACCATAGGCGCCGACCTCGCCCAGATCAAGAAAAGGAGTTGGTGGACTTCTTGCGGGCAAACAGGGAAGTATTCGCTTGGGTACCCAAGCAGCTGGCTGGGGTCCCGAGAAGAGTGATCGAGCATCATCTGAGGGTATGCCCCAATGTGCGCCCTGTGAAGCAGAGGGCAAGGCGGCAATCCACGAAGAAGCAATCCTTCATTGTTCAGGAAACCCGCAAGCTGGAGGCAGCGGGTGTCATTCGCGAAGTCCGGTACCCAGAGTGGCTGGCGAATCTGGTCGTCGTGCCGAAGAAAGGAGGGAAGGAGCGCATGTGTGTCGACTTCACCAACCTCAACAAGGCTTGCCCTCAAGACCTGTTCCCGCTACCGCGCATCGACCAGATTGTCGACTCCACCGCCGAGTGCGATCTTCTATGTTTCCTGGATGTGTTCTCAGGCTACCACCAGATCAAGATGGCGGTGGAAGATGAGGAGAAAACAACTTTCCTGACCCCGTGCGGGGTGTACTGCTACACTTGCATGCCATTTGGACTGCACAACGCAGGAGCGACCTTCCAGCGACTGATGCACATTGCCTTGGGGCAGCAGCTCGGAAGAAACGTTGAGGCCTATGTAGATGACATTGTGGTGAAGTCTCGGGAGGCAAGAACTCTGATTCAGGACCTAGAGGAGACCTTCGCGAGCCTACGCCAGGTGGACCTACGGCTCAACCCGGAGAAGTGCGTGTTTGGTGTCCCTTCGGGCAAGCTGCTGGGCTTCCTCGTGTCTCATAGGGGGATCGAGGCCAACCTAGAGAAGGTCAAGGCAATCGAAGACATGAGCCCACCACAAAACCTCAAGGAGATGTAGAAGCTTGCAGGCTGTGTGACTTCGTTGGGGCGCTTCATCTCCAGATTAGGGGAGCGCGCATTGCCGTTCTTCAAGCTAATGAAGAAGAAGGGTCCGTTTGAATGGACCCCTGAGGCCGACTTGGCATTTCAAGACCTCAAGAGATACTTGACCAGCCCGCCGGTGATGGTGGCGCCTCATCCTCGTGAGCCCTTGGTACTCTACCTCTCTGCTACACCCCACTCCACCAGGGCGGCGCTGGTGGCCCTCAGGGAAGGGCCCGAGGTCGAGGACCCGCTAAGTGGAGTCGCCGAGCCGGATGAGGTAGCTCAACACCAAGGCGGTGCTCCAAAGACAATGGTTGCCCCGAAGGGTCATCAAGCCCCAGGAGCTGGAAACCCGCAGGAAACACCTCAGTCCCCGGGAGCCAAAAACTCTGTCAGCTCTCCCACCCTTGTCGAGCACCCAGTATACTTCCTTAGCACGGTCCCACGAGGTGCGAGGGTGCGATACCCCATGCCTCAGAAGCTCTTGCTCGCGCTCCTGGTGGCCTCGCGCAAGCTATGCCACTACTTCCAAGGTCACCCCATCAAGGTCGTTTCAGCTTACCCATTGGAGAGAGTGCTTAGAAGCCCCAATGCTGCGGGAAGGATCGCCGAATGGAACATCGAGCTGCAAGCGTTCGACCTGGAGTTCAGCACAACCAGAGTCATCTAGGAGGCTGCACTCGCCAATTTTGTGGCGGAATGGACCGACACCCCGAAGCTCGAAGCAGGCGAGAACTGATCCCTCTCGTCAGGAAGTGAAGCGCCAGATGGTTGGGTCATGTAGTTCGATGGCGTGTTCGCACGGCAGGGCGCGGGGGCTGGAGCCGTGCTCATCTCGCCCACTCAGGACAAGCTTTACTATGTCGTGCAGCTCTGCTTCTAGCAGGGCGAGAAGGTCTCCAACAACATTGTAGAATACGAGGGTCTCATCGTCGGCCTCAAAGCAGCGGTGGCCCTGGGAGTGAGGCGCCTTACCGTCAAGGGAGACTCGCAGCTCCTCGTCAACTTCCACAACAAGGTGTACCAGCCAAAGGATGAGCACATGGAGGCATACCTCGCGGAGGTGCGCAAAATGGAGAAGCAGTTCCTGGGTCTGGAACTACAACATGTGCCTCGTGGTGCCAACAAAGAGGCCGATTACATCACCAGAAGAACATCCAAGCGGCTGCCCCAAGAGCCTGGCATCTTCGAGGAGCGGCTCTTCAAGCCTTCGGTAGCACCTCCGCCTGCGGAGCTGGTGTCAACTCAGGAGGAACTCCCCCATCCTCCAGCCCCGGGAGCCCCCGCCTACGGCCTGATCTCAGGAGCGTGCCTCCTCTTAGCGCTCGAGCCTCAGGAGGGGTGCTGGATCAAGGAGTTCAAGGCGTACCTGACGAAAGGCACGTTGCCGGAGAAGGAGGAAGACGTGGAGTGTGTGGCCCAACAGGCTACATCATACTGCATTCAGGATGGTGAGCTATACAGGAAGCGGCCAAATGATGTTTCTCTACGATGCATTTCCAAGGAACAGGGGAATGAGCTGCTGGCCGACATACACGGCGGAGACTACGGGCACCACTCGTCGTCGCGCACCCTGGTCGGCAAGGCTTTCCTCAGCGGGTTCTACTGGCCCACGACACTCAACGACGTGGCCGAGCTGGTGCAATCCTGCGAGGCCTGCCAGTTCCATGCCAAGTAGATCCACAAGCCTGCCCAGGACCTCCAGACTATCTCGCTCTCATGGCCGTTTGCGGTCTGGGGGCGGGATATCCTGGGCCCATTCCCTCGAGCGCCTGGAGGCTACCGCTACCTCTACGTCGCATTGACAAATTAACCAAATGGGCGGAAGTGGAAGCTGTCCGCACCATCTTGGCCGGGTCAGCAGTCAAGTTCATCAAGGGCCTCGTAAGCCGATTCGGGGTCCCTAATCGCATCATCACCGACAACGGCTCGCAGTTCACTAGCAATCTCTTCAAAACGTATTGTGCTAACCTTGGAACGCAGATCTGCTACACCTCCATGGCGCACCCCAGGAGCAATGGCCAGGCCGAACGCGCCAATGCGGAGGTCCTGAGGGGTCTCAAGACAAGGACCTTCAAGAAGAAGCTTGAGGCCTGCAGCAGGGGCTGGCACGACGAGCTCCAGTCCGTGCTGTGGTCCATCCGCACCACCGCTACCAGGCCGACACGAGAGACCCCGTTGTTCCTCGTCTACAGAGCAGAAGCAGTTCTCCCACACGAGGTCAGGCATCGCTCCGCGCGGGTCCTGGCGTTTGATGAAACGCGGCAGGACGCCGTATGGGGGATGGATCTCGTGTTGGGGGAGGGACGCCGCCGAGAAGCCTCGCTCCGAGCTGCGAGGTACCAGCAGGCGCTGCGGCGGTACCACTGCCGTAGCGTACGCTCCAGGACGCTCAAGGTGGGTGATCTTGTCCTGAGGCGGGTGCACTCCAGGGAAGGGCTGCACAAGCTCTCGCCCATGTGGGAGGGCCCGTTTCGGGTCGCCCACGTTTCCAGGCCTGGCGCCGCGCTCCCAAAGACACAGGACGAGATCCCCATCCAGAACGCCTGGAACATCCAGCACCTCCGGAAGTTCTACCCATGAAGCAAGGCCCAGTGCCTGTGAAGAATCTTCGCTCGTGACACTCTCATGTAATAATGAGTAGGGCTGTACACACCCCGGAGTCTCAGGAGTGCCGCCCTCGGGCCTCGGGGGCTCCCTCCCACGCCTAGTGGTAGCACTTAGCTCTGCGCTGGTGAGAAGACAAGAAGACCAGACTAGGTGCCGGATGCGGCTTTTCATTTGCTTTCCATAGTTGGTTGCCCCCTCTTTTGAGTGTGAATTTGCTTTCTGGTGTTCCTTGCTGGCCTGGTTCCATTGTCCTTGTTGTCTCCTTTTCTGCCCTCGGTTCCTCGTTTCTGACCCGTCCTCTCCCTCGCGTGCCTCGCGAGGGGGCTGGACAGGCACCTTGATATGTCCATTTTGCATCATGCTTTTATATCGATATTTATTGCATAATGGGCTGTTATTACACATTATGTCACAATACTTATGCCTATTCTCTCTTATTTTACAAGGTTTACATAAAGAGGGAGAATGCCGACAACTGAGATTCTGGGCTGGAAAAGGAGCAAATATTAGAGACCTATTCTGCATAGCTCCAAAAGTCCTGAAACTTCACGGAAGTTATTTCCAGAATATATAAAAAATACTGAGCACAAGAAGTACCAGAGGGGGCCATCCACCAGCCACGAGGGCGGGGGACGCGCCCTACCCCCCTGGGCGCGCCCCCTGCCTCATGGGCCCCTTAGTGGCCCTCCGATGCCCATCTTCTGCTATATGGAGTCTTTTGTCGAGAAAAAAAAATCATAAGCAAGCTTTTGGGACGAGACTCCGCCGCCACGAGGCGGAACCTTGGCGGAACCAATCTAGGGCTCCAACGGAGCTGTTCTGCTGGGGAAACTCCCCTCCGGGAGGGGGAAATCATCACCATCGTCATCACCAGCGATCCTCTCATCGGGAGGGGGTCAATCTCCATCAACATCTTCACTAGCACCATCTCATCTCAAACCCTAGTTCATCTCTTGTATCCAATCTTTGTATCCAAACCTCAGATTGGTACTTGTGGGTTGCTAGCAGTGTTAATTACTCCTTGTAGTTGATGCTAGTTGGTTTACTTGGTGGAAGATCATATGTTCAGATCCATTATGCATATTAATACCCCTCTGATTATGAACATGAATATGCTTTGTGAGTAGTTACGTTTGTTCCTGAGGACATGGGAGAAGTCTTGCTATTAGTAGTCATGTGAATTTGGTATTCATTCGATATTTTGATGAGATGTATGTTGTCATCCCTCTAGTGGTGTCATGTGAACGTCGACTACATGACACTTCACCATTGTTTGGGCCTAGAGGGAGGCATTGGGAAGTAATAAGTAGATGATGGGTAGCTAGAGTGACATAAGCTTAAACCCTAGTTTATGCGTTGCTTCGTAAGGGGCTGATTTGGATCCATATGTTTCATGCTATGGTTAGGTTTACCTTAATACTTCTGTTGTAGTTGCGGATGCTTGCAATGGGGGTTAATCATAAGTGGGATGCTTGTCCAAGTAAGGACATCACCCAAGCACCGGTCCACCCACATATCAAATTATCAAAGTACTGAACGCGAATCATATTGCAAGAGGCATAAGCATTTAGAAATTAAATGGTTGCAAGAAAGTCTAGATGATTGTGCTTAAAATTTATATTTTCTTAGCCGTACTTGTGACCTTTGCAGTGAGCATGATCATTTCAATACCCAATGCAAATTGTTTCATGATCGTATCGTGTCCAACAATTGTGATGGCTTGATTTCCCTTGCACATCATAATGAACTTAGTTTGCTCTTGGGTTATGAATAAATGAAACGTATAACTAAGGATATTCCAAAATTTGCCCTTGATAGAGTTCTTCATTTTGATCTAGAGGAAATTTATATGTATTGTGCGGTGAATTGCATTGAAAATCCTTATATTGCCAACGACATAAAGAAAAGAAAACAAATAGAAGATGAAGAGAATACTAATGAAAGGGAAGAGACTTCCCCATACCCTTCTATTATTTCTTATGATGAATCAGGTAACGAGGAGGAGCCTCCTATTCAACCAATCTCATTAATAAGGAGCTCCAAAAAGACGATTGAACCCACACATGATGTGGTGAAGAAGAAGAAAAGAAAAAGGAAGAGAGGTAAAAAGATACCCCCCCCCAAATAATGCTGCTCCTATTATTATTGTGCCTCATGAAAATATAATTGTGGAAGATAATGATACTTCTTATGATCTTGAAAATCTATTTGGCACTTGCTTGGAAGAATATACTAATTACTATACTATTTGGTGCTATCCATACTATTAATGACGAGAGTGATTATGCTTATGATATGAAAAGGGCCAAGCTTGGGGATGCTATGTTTGATGAAGATGATGTTTTTGAGAATATATTTGATGCAATTAATGTTTGTCCCAAGCTTGGGGATGCTACGCTTAATGAAGATGATATTTTTAGTATCCCAAGTTTTGATATGCAAATTTATAATGATAATAACATGCCTCCTACTTATGATAATTATTGTGATGATACATATGCTATAAAAAGTAGTGAGTATTATATTTATAAAACTTGTCATGATTATAGTTACCCCCTTTCTGAACATTACTCTTTTAATGTGGAAACAATTTATAGTATTCGAGTCTCTTATGATGCTCCCACTATTCCGAATGAGAAGAATTTTGCTTATGTGGAGAGTAATAAAATTTCTATGCTTGTAGATTATGAAAAGAATGCTTTAGTAGATGGTTATATTTTTGAATTCATTCATGATGCTACTGAAAGTTATTGAGAGGGAGGAATATATGCTTGTAGGAATTGCAATAATATCAAGTTTCCTCTCTATGTGCTTAAAGTTTTGAAGTTATGCTTGTTTTACCTTCCTATGCAAGTTGATTCTTGTCCCCATAAGTTGTTTGCTCACAAAATCCCTATGCATAGGAAGAGGGTTAGACTTAAATGTGCTAGTCATATTATTCATGATGCTCTCTTTATTTTACAATTCTTATCCTTTATGTGAGCATCATTGAAATCATCATGCCTAGCTAGGGGCGTTAAATGATAGCGCTTGTTGGGAGGCAACCCAATATTATTTTTGTTCCTTGCTTTTTGATCCTGTTTAGTAATAAATAATTCATATATCCTCTGTTTAGATGTGGTTTTATTCTTTTAATTAGTGTTTGTGCCAAGTAGAACCTTTGGGAAGACTTTGGGCAATCTTGTTGATCATGCTGTAAAAAACAGAAACTTTAGCGCTCAGGAGAATTGCTTCCATTTTTATTTGGAGAGTGCTATTTAGTTAATTATTTTTGAACATGATTAATAGATAAATTCCTCAGGTCCAGCAACTTATTTGATAATTGTATGAGTTCCAGAAGTATACGTTTGATCCAGATTACTACAGACTGTTCTGTTTTTGACAGATTCTGTTTTCGATGTGTTGTTTGCTTATTTTGATGAATCTATGAGTAGTATCGGAGGGTATGAACCATAGATAAGTTGGAATAAAGTAGATATTACACCAATATGAATTTAGAATGAGTTCACAACAGTACCTAAGTGGTGATTTATTTTCTTAATACTAACGGAGCTTACAAGTTTTCTGTTAAGTTTTGTGTTGTGAAGTTTTCAAGTTTTCGGTAAAGATTCGATGGACTATGGAATAAGGAGTGGCAAGAGCCTAATCTTGGGAATGCACAAGGCACCCCAAGGTAATATTCAAGGACAACCAAGAGCCTAAGATAATTGTTACCACTTGTCGTATATAGGCAGTATGGGAGCTTTGAATATGTTTGGATGGGGCGATAACATTGGTTGCAACATCCTTGATTGATGGTTCGTTTCAACAATATGAGATCATTTGAACAAACTATGCCATGAATGCGGCCATAAGATTGATCATCTGGCTTGAAAGTCATAGATCTCCACACATGATAGCTCGTTTCTGAGAATACTTTTTTAAAATAATTACCGTATTATAAGTTTATTATTTTTTCTGGTAACTTGGTCACATATAATGACACAATGCGAAGGTTTTCCAATTTTTTGATTTTTTTGAATTTTTATGCCCGTTTCAAAATGCGGTCAAAATGGTGGGAATGACCGTTCCTAGCTAGTGGTTGAATATTGGAAAACTTTGGTGTTTCTCTGATTAAATAGATACTTATGTATCTAGAAATGATTTTTGGAAAAAAATAAAGAGCAAACTATATGGCAGTTGCAGTTCAAACTTGACCCGCTTCCAACTGGATCGACGGAAATTTGTCTTTTTCACCAAAGGTGGATAAGAACTTTTGCACCCAACCATTTAGTCAATTGTGCATTAAACATGGCCTAGTATTTTATAAAAATGACTTGGTACATTTTTGCAACAAATATATGGTAGGTCCTTCACAAAAAAACTCATTTTGGGCACTCGAAAAAATGGAAAATGAATTTTTCATCCAAAAAAATGAAAACTTCCTTAGGCAACATTGTTTGCCATTCCAAGATGCACCCTTGCGCATGATATGAGATCATTTGAAAAAACTATGTCATGAATGTTGCCATAAGATTGATCATTTGGCTTGAAAGCCATGAATCTTCACACATGATAGCTCATTTCTGAGAACACTTTTTAAAAATAATTACTGTATTATAAGTTTATTATTTTTTCTGGTAACTTGGTCACATATAATGACACAATGCGAAGGTTTTCCAACTTTTTGATTTTTTTGAATTTTTTATGCCCGTTTCAAAATGCTGTCAAAACAGCGGGAATGACCATTCCTAGCTAGTGGTTGAATCTTGGAAAACTTTTGTTGTTTCTCTGATTAAATAGATAATTATGTACCTAGAAATGATTTTTGGAAAAACTAAAGAGCAAACTATATGGCAGCTGCAGTTCAAACTTAACCCGCTTCCACGTGGATCGAGGAAAATTTGTCTTTTTCACCAGAGGTGGATCAAAAAAATGTACACCCAACCATTTGGTCAATTGTGCATTAAACGTGGCCTAGTATTTTATAAAAATGATTTGGTATTGCAACAAATATATGGTTTTAAAAGTGACCAGTCTATGTCCAGCTTAGAAGCGAGTTGGAATATTATTTTCTATCTGACCATGTTGTACCATTCCAGCAGCCGGAGTTTGGGAGGCGGCGATGTTTGTGCGCCTGGTAACGGGCCACACATTGCCAAATCCAAAGGCGGAGCCAGGCCCTCCGCGGGTGGAGCGGGGCCTTCCAAGGTCATCGCCGCCCCACCCGAAGGCGACGCAAGGGCCTCCAAGACTCCCACGCCGGCGCCAACAGCGCGCTCCTCCCAGGCAGCGCGCGACGAACGGCGTATTCACGCCGAAGATCCCGGGCGTCGCCGCGGAAAGAGCCCCGAGCGCCACTCCCGGGACGTAGAAGACCTGCCCGCTCGCTGAAGCATTGGTGAAAATGGCATGCGACCGCGGGGTCGTGATGGAGCTCCTTCTAACGTGGTCAGAAGTCGAAGCGCGTCGCGATCCGTGCAGGTTCCGCTGCCACCGACGCCAGCAGAGGCCCTGGCGCGCGCGCAGTTGCTCCTCTACTTTCCTCCCACTACGGGGAAACTCGACGAATGGAGAGCCACTATCTGAAGCCTTGTTGCGGTGGCCAACAAAGATGAACCAAGTCCGGTGGGGCCCCCGGGTCGACGCTCCGGTGGAGTCCCGCGCACCAGTGGCGGAAAAGCCAGCGGCGCAGCGACCATGGTGCATTCACCTCTTCCCCATCCGGTACCGCGCACGCCGGCTCGTCGCGACGTCACGAGCGACGACATCTCCATAGCATTGTCTGACCCACGGACCCACTGTGACCAGCGCCAAGTTCTTTGGGAATGAGCCCATGAAGACGCTCGAACCACTATCTAGCGCCGGCACGGAGCGCGCCACCAGTCAGACAGGCGAGCAGGGCCTGCTGCGAACCACCCGGCCCCGGAGAGCCCTGGAGGCCTACCTTACGAGGTAGGCTGTCCGGCTTTTACCCGTGAGCTGCGGCAGTTCCAGTGGCCCACTCACCGCACCTTCAAACCTGACGTTGGCGAAAAGTACAATGGCAAGACCCACCCGTCTGAGTTCCTCAGCATCTACACCATCGCGATGCAAGCTGCCGGAGCCCGCGACAATAAGGTTCTTGCGAATTACTTTCCATTGGCTCGTAAACCCAACGCCATGTCGTGGTTGATGCACTTGCTGGTAGACTCTATTTCCTCCTGGTCGGATTTGTGCCATGAGTTCGTGGGCGCCTTTACTGGAGGTCACGAAGCCCATGGCCAAGCAAGCGACCTGCACGTCATTCCCCAGAAGGGAGGCGAGAGTCTGCGCAAGTATATACAGAGGTTCAGCCGGGTACAATACAATATCCCTGATGTTCACCCTGCCGCCATCATCAGCGCGTTCCATCAAGACAGTTAGAGGGTTCGGGGGTAACATCATGAAAAAGTCATTGCCAAGATATCTATGAGCTGCGCTCCGCTCCGGTCCTCCTCCGCGCGCCGTCCTCTTCCTCATCCCGCGCAACACCGCCGTAGCGCAGCGCCATGCCTGGCTCGGGGCACCGGCCGAGCTCGCCGGAATCCGCCCGCACCGCCCCGTTTCCCGGCGTCGTCCGCCTCGACGCCGTGCGCCGCCCCGCCGCCCGTCGACGACCGTGCGCTGCCGCCCGCCGTTTGCAGCGCCGCCCGACGCCACCGGCCGAAGCGCGCCTCCCCGCCGCCGCCGCGCCCGGATCCGGCGAGGTCGCCCGGCGAGGCGGCGGTGATGAACATCGGCGACGAGTGGTGGAAGGCGGTGGGGCGGCGAAGGCACAGGTGGGCGGCACACGGAGGCTCGGGCCCGGACGCGGCTCGGACGGGCCAGCCTCGGCCCCCGCGGGCCGCGGCGGCGCGCGGTGGCGGAGGGGCGCGGCCGGACACATGGCACGGCGCGGTTAGACGCGGGCGACGGCGGCGCTGACGTGGCGTGATGCGATTGCCCGGGGTGAGGTGGAGGCTGGACATGTCCGGCGCGGGATGGACTTGTCCGGCGGCGCGAGGAAGAGGGAGGCTAGGGTTTCGGGAAAAGGCCCGAAAATGAAATGGAGGGATCTATTTATAGAGGTAGAGGGAGCTAGGAAGCTCCAAATGAGGTGCGGTTTGCGGCCACGCGATCGTGATCGAACTCTCTAGATGATGGAGGAGGTTTAGGTGGGTTTTAGGCCACTTTGAAGGGGTGTTGGGCTGCAACACACACGAGACCTTTTCGGTCCCTCGGTTAACCGTTGGAGTATCAAACGAAGTCCAAAAGACACGAAACTTGACAGGTGGTCTACCGGTAGTAAACCAAGGCCACATGACAAGTGTCGGTCCAATCCGAAAACGTTTAACACCCGCACACGAAAAGAGGTAGAAAGGGACACCGGATGACATAGGAGCGCCGGATTGCAAAATGGACAACGGGGAAAATGCTCGGATGCATGAGACGAACATGTATGCAAATGAAATGCAGATGATGACATGATATGACATGCATGACATGCAAGCAATGACAAGTCAACAACAGCGAATAACTGGAGGACACCTGGCACATCGGTCTCGGCGCGTTACAACACTCCACCACTACGAGAGGATCTCGTCCTGAGATCTAGAATGGCACCGGAGGGAAAACGGAAGAGAAAGAGAAGAGGTAAAACTAAGTTGCTTCTTTGACAAACGAGTGAGACCAAAGAACCTTGAGAGGTTGAGCCATTTCGAGGAATATATTTGGATGACCGAAGATAGAATGCATGAGTTGATACACAAATGCCTATGTTATTGGATAACTCATCTTGGTATAGCGTATACTCTGGCCATCAATGCTTCCATCAGTTAGTAACAATAAAATGTATGTGAAGGGACACGAAGCATGACTCTGGCATTTTTTATCTTCTATAGTATCGATAGAGAGACAGATCCAATCTCAGTGGGGCTCTCGCCCCTCCGCTGCCATGGAGGCCATGGACCAGAGGGGAAACCCTTCTCCCATCTAGGGAAAAGGTCAACGAAGAAGAAGAAGAAGGGGGTCTCTCTCCCCCTCGCTCCCGGCGGTGCCAGAATGCCGCCGGGGCCATCATCGTCACCGCAATCTACACCAACACCTCCGTCATCTTCACCAACATCTTCATCACCTTCCCCCATCTATCTACAGCGGTCCACTCCCCAGCAACCCGCTGTACCCTCTAGTTGAACATGGTGCTTTATGCTTCATATTATTATCCAATGATGTGTTGCCATCTTATGATGTCTGAGTAGATTTTTGTTGTCCTATTGGTAATTGGTGAATTGCTGTGATTGGTTTAATTTGCTTGTGGTTATGTTGATGTACTTTGGTGCCCATCATATGAGCGCGCACGTGGATCACACCATAGGGTTAGTTGTATGTTGATAGGACTATGTATTGGAGGGCAAGAGTGATAGAAGCTTCAACCTAGCATAGAAATTGATGCATACAGGATTGAAGGGGGACCAATATATCTTAATGCTATGGTTGGGTTTTACCTTAATGAACGTTAGTAGCTGCGGATGCTTGATAATAGTTCCAATCATAAGTGCATAGAATTCCAAGTCAGGGATGACATGCTAGCCAGTGGCCTCTCCCACATAAAACCTTCTATTGGTCTAGTAAAGTAGTCAATTGCTTAGGGACAATTTCGCAACTCCTACCACCACTTTTCCACACTTGCTATACTAACTTTATTGATTTTTTTATACCTAAAACAGCCCCTAGTTTTTATTTACGTGCTCTTTATATTCTTGCAAACCTATCCCGTTACACCTACAAAGTACTTCTAGTTTTATACTTGTTCTAGGTAAAGCGAACGTCAAGCGTGCGTAGAGTTGTATCGGTGGTCGATAGAACTTGAGGGAATATTTGTTATACCTTTAGCTCCTCGTTGGGTTCGACACTCTTACTTATCTAAAGAGGCTACAATTGATCCCTTATATTTGTGGGTTATCAAGACCTTTTTCTGGCGCCGTTGCCGGGGAGTTATAGCGTGGGATGAATATTCTTGTGTGTGCTTGTTTGCTTTATCACTAAGTAGTTTTTATTTTGTGATCCCGTTTTATATCTTTAGTTATGGGTAGGAAACGCAAAATACCAAAAAAATTAGTGGTACCTACTGAACCAATGGTTGAAGAACCACTCAAAATCTATCACACTACTAAAGCATTTTACTTGGATCATTCGATCCCTATGTGCTTGTGCTGAAACCCCAACTAGCTTAGTTGAGGGAAAATCTTTAGATGAGCATGCTTATTATGTGCAACACCGCTTATCTCAAAAAGGGAAACTTTTACTGGATCAAATTCATCGTTTGCAAGGCTATGATTGGAATTTATGTGAAATGTATGATTTTACTTGTTATTCTGAAGACCCTAAGAAACACCTTCCCTACCAATGTGAGTTTACTGATAATGGAATCGTATCTTTGTATGCTAAGGGTGTTTATAATTACTCTGATGTTCAACAAATTGAAGAATTTGTTGCTTTTAAGGGTGCTTATGAAATTGCTTCTTTGATTGGAAAGCGTGATGCTACTCTTTAAAAATCTGAAAATTTTGGCATACTTAAATATTGTTATGATAATTATGCTTCTAATGCCTATGTTAGCACAGAGACGAGGGGCTTAAACTATCCACCGCACCATTGAAAGTGGGTGACCCCACCAACAAGGTGACGGATGCTATCCCCGACAAGGGGGAAGCTAGTAGTGAAAAGGCTCCTTCTTCTAGTGGTAAGAATGGCACCGACATCTTTGCCCATGTGGAACCACCACTTGCTTATGGTCGACCGGTTCCTTCCACTCATTTGAATCATGCCAGTCCTTCCCCTAAGATTGTGAAAAATGAGGACTTTGATTCTTGGGTTTACCGCTTTAAACGTCATTTAAATCATGTGAACACTAACCTTTGGAGAATCATTGAAGAAGGTTTTTATCCGCATGATCCAAGCAACTTCACTCCTCGAGAAGCCGCGGATAATCAATTCAATGAGAATGCTCTCTTCATCATTCAAGATGCAATTCCACCCGAAGACCTACCTCATCTTCGTCCCTTCGCCTTGGCCAAAGATGCATGGCATTGTGTTGTCTCTCTCTACCGGGGAAGCGCAAGCATTCAACACTCCAATTATGAAGTGGTACAAGATGAGGCCGATGAGTTTTCAATGAAAGAAGATGAAGAACCTCGTGAGCTTTATCGGAGAGTAACCAAACTCGCGGTCTCACTACGAGATCACGGGAGCAAGGACACGGATGACAATTGGATCAAGCGCAAATTCCTCAAGGCAATGATGCCCTATCACAAGGCCATGTCCTCCGTCATTCGTCAAAGACCGGACTTCCACACTTTGACCTCAAGCGAAGTGTTGGATGAGTTTGTGGCCATGAACATTTTGGACAAGACCGCCGACAATACTGCGATACTTAGTAGCGTCATCAGAACTGAGAAGCACACCAATATCAAGCCAAGTATAATTTGTGTATCAAGTCTGTCACGAGATCAGAGAGGCTAAACCCTAGAAGCTAGCCTATGGTATGATTGTTGATGTGTATGCTGTCCTACGGACTAAAACCCTCCGGTTTATATAGACACCGGATAGGGTTAGGGTTACATAGAGTCGGTTACAATGGTAGGAGATCTTCATATCCGTATCGCCAAGCTTGCCTTCCACGCCAAGGAAAGTCCCTTCCGGACGCGGGACGGAGTCTTCAATCTTGTATCTTCATAGTCCGGGAGTCCGGCTGAAGGTATAGTTCGGCTATCCGAACACCCCCTAATCCAGGACTCCCTCAGCATTCCTTAATAGATTTATTAAAGAAGAGTTGTATATGATGCTACCATCGCACTGGGTGGTCAAAATATGATATGAATTCTACTGGTCAAAATATGATATTGATGGCCTCCGTAGAGTATGGCGCTTAGACGCCTCGCTCGGGTACTAAAAATCGCACTGGGTGGTCCACCGACAACGTCGGCCGCCGCAATCGACGTGCCTCACAGACACCGACTTCCACCGCATCGGGTGCACTTCACCGATGTCGTCTCCCACCTCACCGGGGCTACTTCACCGAGCACATCGTCGCACTTCCGCCCCCTGAGGCCGTTGGGGCTTCACCAACGGTCTTGTCCACCGCATCGTAGCGCTCCGCTGCCACTCAAGATCTGCATCCGTGTGTGACCAGCCAACGCCAGTGCATCATCCTCAACGGCTCTGAAGTGACCCGCACTCTAGCTAGGTGAGCATGCCCAAACGCCGGCCCGAACTAGGTATCCACACATCACTCCCTTGTGCACTGTTCCGACAATGTTTGGATATCCTTTCACTACTCTCTTAGCTTACATGGCTATGCAACTCTGACTTTAACTCTTGTTTCTTCTAGAGATATCATCTGAAACAAGCAAAACCATTTTTAGTGAAGCATGATGGCGCTACGGGATCTCGTACACATCCAGCACACCCGTATAACCTTGTAAGTATATGTCCTCCAGTACAACAGCAAGATCGATTCCTCTTATTTGATCAACCATTCGCCATGTCAAAAATGCAGAGGGGGATGTAAGGAGCACAAGGCCTGCACCTCCAAGCAAGTGGTAACATGGACTTGTACATGGAACATCCCAAGCGCAAGTAGAGCTGCAGTGAGCCTGTACAACGAGCTAGCCTAAGTCCCTGCATTTCATTTAATTCGTACTGGCCTGCGTGTATGATTTGTGCGCAGTGGCGGATCCACGAATTCAAGTTACCAGGGGCGAACATTTAACTTAAAAAATACGAAAGCACTTGCACTCCGGAAATCAACATAACTTGAGAAATGTGAAGCTACATGCACTTTGAAAACTAGCTAATGATCCAAAGTAGTTCAGATTATAAAACACTAAATGATGCAAGCACCAAAAAACACAAAATGCAACATGGTGTACAAGGACTACTAACATGGTTTGTACCTGCTTGAATTATTCGTTCTCTGGCTGAAAATATCGAAGTGTAATTGCACCTATAACCAGCACGCAAACTGCATATCAATATATCTATGTTGCACAAGTATGCCAATAGTTTCAAACAATAGATTAGAAAAGTATTTATGGTACGTTCTCATGATACGGGGACTTTTTGGTAGATGGCCTCGATGTTTCCTCAAGCTATGAAAATGTACTATAATTTGCTTGTCATCAATGCGTGCAAATCTCTATGTTTCTCTCAATATGGTAGATCATCATTAGACACTAAATCCTTTAATGGGAGCTTGCAAAATGCTTGCACTAGATCCCTCATTAGACACTATACGTTTTTCACCGGGAGCATGTAAAATGTTTGCATCAAATCCTTCATTAGCAGTCTGTTCATTAGACACTTTAGGCTCAAGAACAACATGAGCTTGTATGTTTGCACTGGAAACTTGATTAGATACATCAGATTTAGTTAGTTCAGTATTGATTGGGGGAGTTATAAAGTAAGCAGAAATTGGTTTCATTTTCTCATAGATCCCTACATACAAGAAGTTTTACAACACCGTTAGGTTTAACTATTGGCCAAAAATTGAACAGTTGAATTAGATATAATCAGGGATGTGATGTACCTGCTCGTTGCGCATGCTGCTCTTGCAAGCTGCGATTGTCCGTTTGTGCAAGCTCTATGCCATAACCGTGCTACTGCCACTGCCTCCCACGTAGGCTACAACCAGGGTTGGATCTTCATCTTCTTGTCCTTCCATTCTCTTGAAGCCCGGCGACCGCCCTCCAACGAGGGAGCGAGGAAGTGTTGTGTCGGTCTGTCCAGCGGCAGCTAGGTTAGGAGCGAACTAGACTGGATGATGGAGCGAAGGAATTGGGATTTTTCCTACTGTCGATCGATATGGGAGGCGCTCGTTTGGGTCGCGAGCCTGCTATAGGGCTTGCCTTGCACTTACATTATTGGCCCATCCAAATTGAAACATTTTTCTTCATTTTTTACATTGCCTGCTCGTGCGTTGGGATGAACAAAACTAGCCTGGGCCAACCTGGACGACTCACACTAGGTGCACACTTTCTAGCCACCCAAGGTGGCCGCCCATACCAGCCCCTACGGTGGAATCGCTCCTTTTTGCGTGTATGATAAGGGTAGTGAAAAATATTCCAGTGGCGCTTTTGATTTACCCACAGAATGGTTGAATTGCTTGTGTTCTATGAACTGAGTTCGCCAATAATGTGAAGGATGCCAGTCTTTTCATCCTATTGTAGATTTCTTAGATCTCGATATGCCAAATGTAATCGCATGAAATATACAGTAAAAGCCAGTGTGATGTGTGTGGCTACAACTAGTGTGACTACACGTCCTCATATAACATATCAAGGATGCACCATCTTTCCAGATTAACCATTCGACTTACCAATGCAGTGTGGGAAGAAAGAAGTATTGGGACTGCGTATCCAAGCAATTGATGTCATGGAGTCCTTCATAGAACCTTGTAAGCAAAAAATAAGTTGTAGTGTGCCTGTACAAAGAGCTAGCGTCAGTTCAGTTACCTGCTTCTCGGAAATTTAGTTAGCCACTTATTGCAAAATTGTTCAATTACGTTGCGTGACTTAATTTAGTTTGATACTGATTACATAATGCCATGGCCTGTTAATCCTATTATAGACTGCGCCTATCTATGTGTTTGATACTTACTGTTAAGAATTACCTATTTACCTGAACTTAAATAGCTACTTAAGAACGTAGATAGCTGGTCATATGTACTTCTAGGGTGCAGCAGAATTAACGTGTAATTTATGTTCTGATGCCATGTTTGTTTAAATGGTTTGTTGTTATCACTTGTAGCACTAGTAATGTTTGCATGTTCATAGATAGACAACTGTCATGTTTATATGAGGGACACCGTCATTTTAACTTAAATATGTGTTGGAATCATTTTGCTTACATCAAAGAAATTTACAGATGTTTGTGTTGCTGGTAAACGGTGCCGACTTGTTACTTTAATATGTTGCCAAGAACTTGTTAGTTTTACTAGTTCATGTGTAATTAAATACATTGCCAAAACTGGTTAGTTTTAGTAGTTTGATGTTAGTTTCTTATGGCTCTTGCAAAACTTTATTTATTGATTGCTAACATTCAAGTTTGCAGGATCCAACTGAAACTTCGTTGGCACAACAAGTATGTTTTCAGAAACTTCCTTGTTTACCTGGTTTGCTGCTGTAACTTGTTGCTGTAATCATCTTACCAACTTCAAGTTTTCAGGATCCAATTGGAAGTCCAATTGCACAGCAGGTACATTTTCAAAAAATATATTTGTGTAACAAGTTTGCTGCTGTAACTTGTTGCTCTAATCAAGTTACTGACTACTCAACTTTTCAGGATCCAAGACAAACTCCAATGCCACAACGGGTTCCTTTTGCAATACTTGTTTGTCTTTATGCTTTGCTGCCGCAACCGGTTGCTCTAATCACGTTACTGGCTACTCAACTTTTCAGGATCCAAGAGAAATTCCAATGCCACAACAGGTACCATTTGCAAAACTTGTTTCTTTAACTGCTTTGCTGCCGCAACAACAGGTTACAATGATGTTAATAACTATTTTTCAACATCCAATTGAAACTCTTTAATTCCTTGTTTGTTTAACTGTTTTGTTGTTATAACTCCCAGTTGAGATCTTTTGCTAACTTTAATTTTCGGAATCCAATCGGAACTTTAATGGCAAAACAAGTTAGCCCAAGATCAAAGAGCGAGGTCCCCATGGACATTGTATCATCCCACAGCAGTGGCACCGACCCAACCGTGCATCATGAATTGCCAACTACTGATGCTCTAGAGGCTAAACTAATGGTAGAAAGAGATTTTGCTTCCGCACTTAGAGATGAAGTTGACATGTTGAGCAAGCAAACAGCACAATCACAAGCAGCACTCAAGATAACCATTAAATATTTGGTGGATTTCAAAACGAAGCAAGCTGAGACTGACCGCATTGTTAAGGTCCTGAAGGAAAAAAGCAAATTAAATTCCCACTTGGTAAATCATAGGTGAAATGTTCTTTCCATCATTGAATAACCTTTGTGTTGTTTGTTCATGTAATCGATCAAACCATTTGTTTTAGAGATCATGTAGTAATTGTTTTTTGTTTTTTGGTTTGCAATTTTAATTGAGCACAAGTCTGTATTAATTGATAAGACTCGGAGACATTTCATTTTGATTGTTGTGCCATACCTACAAATATGCTAATCAGGATGAATGTGAATTCGGCAATAATAGTAGTATAAATGGACCATAAGTGGAACGCATCGGAAAGGGCCAAGATGTTGTACTAGCTTCGCTAAAAAAAGATGCTCTTCTAGCAAAAAAAAGTACAGCGGCCTGGCTTATGTATGTTAGTTGATATTATAGACCCATATAGAATACATCTTTGTCGTGCTTTTGAAGATACATAAAAACACATAGAATGATTTATAAAGATTCGTATAGGAATACAAAATGGATTCGAATTTAGTTGCCAGGGTAAATGTGGATGCTTATTGTCCCAAAATTCGAAAGAAGCGGCAAAATGTCCACTCCCACGTCGGCTGCCTGAAGCCAAGTGTTTGGGAGATGGAAATTACTGTCTACCCCTTACACGAACAATCCATCGGCCCTATTTCCACTGCTCTCAATAGGGGTAGGTTAGTAACTTCAATTAGATGTGACACGACCACCTGTGAGCCTATTCCGACACGGTGGGTGCCAAACATGGGCGGCAAAACACATTTGATTCAAGCTCGTCCGAAAGACCTCTGTTTCTCCCTCCATTTCCCTATTCATACACAGTGGGCGGCAAAACAAACTCGACTCGGCCGAAATCATTGTAGGCAAATATTTTCAATAGGGGCAGGTTTGTAACTTCACTCAGACGTGACACAACCGCCCTACCTGTCAGCCCCGTTCATACATCGTGGGTGCCAACCATGGGCACCAAAGCACCCTCTCCTCGCCAAAATCGCTATGGGCAAATATTTGCGAGATGCGAGATTAGCGTCCTATCCCCAACTGACAAGACATCCAAATTTTAAACAGGGGCTAAGTTCGTAACTTTCCCATATTTCCGACAGGCGCGTCCCGTCAACATGGTTCCCCGTACCTCTCCCTCCATTTTCCCATTCATACACCGTCTGCGCTAGAACACCATCCCCACACCAACCTCTCCGTCCGCCACCCCATCCATCGCCGCCGTCCTCCACCCCATCCACGCCACCGTCCTTCACCATGCCGGAGCGCCTACCAAGACCACGTTGTCCACTGCTAGAGATGGACGTTTCTCATCCACAGCGACGGACCAAGAGCCTTGCATCGCGTCCTCTCGCTTCATCGACGCCGTCGTCCTCTTTGTCGGGGCTGCTCACACGGCCTTCTCTTCCACCACAACGGGACTTATCCCTCGATGCACCATCTACTATAGTAGATCTGCTTCATCGCCACCGACAGCCATCGCACCCCCAATGCCTACACGGCGCCGCAAGAGAGGTGGTACTTCATATCTCAACTTTTTGATCTCAACCAGAAAATTTATCGTAACTTGGTTATTGTACTTTCTTTCTAGCTCTTAGAATTTAGTTCTTAGTTTGAAGAAAACAATGGATGCTAAATAGCATTTCCCCGGTTTGCAGCTTTAAATCTGCCATGGCACAGTCATAATAGGGTTTAATTGATCATGCTTAGGGTTTAATTGATCATGTTGGTTCCGTGGTGGTTTCTTTAATAGAAATCAGAGGGGAAACCCTCTTTTGCTAAAAAAATGCTTAGGATTCCCCCTTTTATGATCACTATATGTTCAGCATACGTGCTTCGTGTCATAATAGCACTGCTCCACCCATCAAGCTAAACAAGCTTAGTTGTTCAAATATGAATCTGATATTATTAAAGCAGAGTCAATTAATTGGTCAGCTAAATGTTCCTAATTTACTTTCAAAAATGCATGTTGGCCGCTCTGGTGTATATCTCTACAAGGTGCCCATGGTGGGCCACGGCTCATCCCGGGATTTTGGGTCGGCCCAGGCCCCGATTCCCCTCTGTTCTGCTGCGTGCTTCCGATCTCTACTCGCCCCCAGCCACCTACATCGTCGGCGACTTGCCGTCCCCGGATGGCATGACTCTAGGAGGAGATATCGGACTAACATGAGGTCAGGAGCCGCTCGCCCAACAACGTCACTGCTGCCCGGCGCCCACCGCCGTGCCTACCTTCCCAGTCCGTTCAGGGCTCAGGCATGCAGCACCCACTAAGCCAACCCGATTTATCCTGAGATACGTCCTCAACACCCAGCAACCACTCCTCATCACCCATTTTCTAATTGATTCATTACTCATTAGGCATGACTGTCATTAGGGTTTGTTGTGTGCTGAGTGCTACCTACACTTAATGGTTCAGATGTTTTCAGTAATCTTTAGTACCTGTAAAGTTCACAGGGTTTCAAAATTCCGGCCCTAGGAACAGACAGTAGTCATTTTGGATTGTTGGTCGTAGTGACATTGACCCAGATTACTACTGCAGGCCAGGTTTATTGACAATTTTACTTGTCTTTCTTACTCATTCCATATGATATCCAATTATTCACGTCGATTAGTTGCAAACAATAAGTGCTAGACAAACTTCTTGATTCATATTTTGGACAATCTCTTACTGCAGTTACAATTCTGCATACTTTCCCTAGTAAGCTCACAAGTAAATGATTGATTCACTACATCTATGCTTGCCTTGTCATATTTGTTGTCAATATTATTTTAAGGTGGACCACCCTGTTTCAAAATACTGGAACCGTAGACATGAGTGAATAGTATATCTCTGTGTGATCTCTTCCATTATGTGTGGGCAACGAACACTGCATTGTATAGAAAGAAAGTGTCATTTCCAGCTTTTACATAGACTACGAACTTTTACATGGAATACAATCTGCCTACTTGCTTTGTGTCGCACTACCAGCACTCCACCCTTGAAGCTAAACATTATGCAACTGATAATTCCTTAGTTTATTTGTTCAAATACGAATTTGATATGATTCTAATGTTCCTACTTCAGTTTTGAAATGTGTGTCTGCCTGTTATGGAGACATAAGAGGTTTGTATTTCTGTGTGTGGTCCGGTCAACACAGTTGGGGGTGAACTTTGCATATGTAGGGGTTTATAGGGAGACATTCTTCGAGTTGAATCCGCAGTGCATTCCATAGATAATCTGACTACTTTTTATGTTTTCATGAATCTCAGATTCTGAACAACATCATAATGATTATGAGCTTGCGTGCATGAAAAGAATAAAGCAGAACAATGCCATGGCTGTCAAACTTGGCATTAAGGGACTGAAATCAAGTTTGGATGCAATGCAATGCAAATGCTCTCCACCTACAGATTATTGCTCAGAATATGATCCTAACAGTGATTCTAAGCTAGAGGGAGACCTAAGTCAATGTAGCTCCCTAGTGGAGGAGTCAAAGGCAGATGCCCTATCTTATTCACCCATCAAGGTGCTTGCTCTAACTTTCCAAGGTTATATTGGTCGCACATATCTTGCAACTGATGCTTTGCATTGCTTCTACTTTGTTGCGCTGCCATTAGCTTAGTTTACACATTGTGTATGTGAATATGCCCTGCCTATCCATTTTCAGTACATATTCCATTTGTCATCATACCATATTTATCCATTCAAATGTTGTTCTTGTGTATCAGCTGTTCAAAAGGAAGAGGGCGATTGCTGTTCGCGGTGGAGCACGAGCAAAGTATTTGGAAAAGGTAGTGACACCTGATAAATCAAATAGCCCATTAGGTGTAGTTGCAATATCACCTGACCCACAAAACACCCCAACTCTAGCAGATTCTAGCCCTACAACACTGGTCATTTCTGATGCCCCAACTCAGCAGACCCCAACTGCAGCAAACAGTATGTTGATGCCAGTTGACATAGTACCAGCTCTACAACGCAAAACCCCCATTCTAGCAAATGGAGTCAAAATGCCATGAAACATGGGTATCCAGATCCCATTGTTGGTTATTGACCAGAGAGTTGTCTCGGTCATGTCTGCATGACTCCCGAGCCCGTAGGGTCTACACACTTAAGGTTCGATGACGCCAGGGTTATAGGGAAAGTATGTACGCGGTTACCGAATGTTGTTCGGAGTCCCGGATGAGACCTCGGATGTCACAAGGAGTTCCGGAATGGTTCGGAGGTAAAAATTTATATATGGGAAGTCCCGTTTTGGTCACCGGAAAGGTTTCGGGTGCTATCGGTAACATACCGGGACCACCGGGAGGGTCCCGGGGGTCCACCAGGTGGGGCCACCAGCCCTAGAAGGCTGCATGGGCCAAGTGTAGGAGGGGACCAGCCCCAGGTGGGCTGGTGAGCCCCCCCACCAAGGCCCAAGGCGCGTGGAGAGTGGGAAGGGGGCAAACCCTAGGTCTAGATGGGCCTTAAGGCCCACCCTAGGGCGCCCCCCTCTCTTCCCCCCCTTGGCCGCACCCTAGATGGGTTTTGGGGCTGCCGCCACCCCTAGGGATGGAACCCTAGATGGGGGCGCAGCCCCTCCCCTCCCCCTATATATACTTGAGGTATTGGGGGCTGCCCAACACATGATTTGATCTCCCTCTTAGCGCAGCCCTACCTTTCTCCCTCCTCGTCTCTCATAGTGCTTGGCGAAGCCCTGCTGGAGTCCCGCGCTCCTCCACCACCACCACGCCATCGTGCTGCTGCTGGACGGAGTCTTCCCCAACCTCTCCCTCTCTCCTTGCTGGATCAAGGCATGGGAGACATCACCGGGCTGCACGTGTGTTGAACGCGGAGGCGCCGTTGTTCGGCGCTTATATCGGAATCAACCGCGATCTGAATCGCTACGAGTACGACTACCTCATCCGCGTTCTAGTAACGCTTCCGCTTAGTGATCTACAAGGGTATGTAGATGCACTCCCCTTCCCCTCGTTGCTAGATTACTCCATAGATTGATCTTGGTGATGCGTAAATTTTTTTAAATTTCTGCTACGATCCCCAACACCCGATGGTGGATGTACCGCTCATCCACCACGCCGCCGGCCGCCGCGGACCATGTCAGCGACGCCGTCCTAGCTCTCCCAGCCCCAATCAACAACGCCTACTGGGAGAGGTGCAATCCATGGGTGCTTGGGCCCTATGACGACTCTGATGCTTCTGACGACGAGTCCTCTGACGACGAGTCCAGTGATGATGATGAGGACCAGTCCTCTGACGACTCTGATGACGAGGTGGATGAGGTCGTCATGCTCTCCGACGACGAGCCTGAAGTGCAGCTGCTGGCTCCAGTCCTCAACGCCGTGGAGGGGGACAGGAACCTCCCAATCCAAGTGGATGCACTGTCGGAGGTCGTCGATCTCCCAGACGGCGTCGTCGTGAAGCAAGAACAAGATGGCAGCGAGGAAGATGTGGTGGAGTCGGCGCCGGGCAAGAAGAAGAGGGCGGCCGTGACTGCGGTGCGCCACTCCCAGTGCCTGAAGATGCTGAAGAAGGAGGAGTGAAGTGCTGCCTTCAGTTAGTTCAGTGCAAAAAAAATCAGTTTCGTCAGTCCTGAACTTTCGTAAGTTCAGTAAGTTCCTAGGTTTAGTTTCGTCAGCACTATCTACTTGCTATCTATGTCAGGCACATTCTTACTTAATTAACTTAGCATGAGTACTCACTTAGCATAGTAGGTCTTAACATAAAAGTCATTACATCATAGATAAAACCAAATAGTTCTTAAACCATAAGAGTACCTCCCTCCCTCATACCATTCTGAAAGCACATGAAACTTTCCCAAAATATACACCTAACATGCATGACATTCCAAGGCCAGCTATATATATATAGGCCTACTAATTACTTAACCCACACACCAAGCACTTCACTCATTCATAATTGCCTTGATCCTCTCCAGCTTATCTTTGCTGGCATGCCCAGCATTGACCAGATCAGCAATCAGATACTCCAGCTTCTTCTTCTCTTGCTTAAGTAGGTCCCTGTCCCCCTCCACTTCCTTCACGGCCTTCCTCATGTTCTGAATGATATCTGCTTGGCTTTGAAGAATGCACCTTTGCTCCTTGGCAGGCTTCATCTTTTCCTTACTTATCTCAATCTTTGCTTGATCCTGAAGTTGTTTCTTCTTTGCATTTAGATCATTGATTGCCTGACTGGTATAGTACATGTTATGAGACATCTTGCCATCTTGATAGTCAAAAAGCTTGGATACATCTTCCACCAACTGGCTGTAGTTGTTTGACAGGAAATCAATTTCCTTCTATAGCTTAGCCACCTCTTTCTCATGGGCTTGTTTGTCCTTCACCCTCCCCAAGTTCTGCTCATGGTACATGTCCCAAATCCTTGTTAGGCACCTTTGTAGAATCTCTGGCCAAGGACCATCCACCCACTCCACAACCGAGCTATTGTCACTGATAAAACCAAGGTCAACATGAAGCATACCTAGGCGGTACCTCGATGGCATGTAGCTTAGATATTTGTGCTGATGGCTCCGCTGAACGTAAGCATCGACACATAGTAGAAACCGGCGAGTAGCCCAAATAGACGTCTTGATATTTGTGCTGATGTTCACCCTGCCGCCATCATCAGCGCGTTCCATCAAGACAGTGAGAGGGTTCGGCGAAGAGATGGTGATACAAGTCCAATATGGATGGTAGATATAGGTTTTTGTAATCTGAAAATATAAAAACAGCAAGGTAACTAATGATAGAAGTGAGCGAAAACGGTATTGCAATGCTAGGAAACAAGGCCTAGGGTTCATACTTTCACTAGTGCAAGTTCTCTCAACAACAATAACATAATTGGGTCATATAACTATCCCTCAACATGCAACAAAGAGTCACTCCAAAGTCACTATAGCGGAGAACAAACAAAGAGATTATGGTAGGGTACAAAACCACCTCAAAGTTATCCTTTCTGATCGATCTATTCAAGAGTCTGTAGTAAAATAACATGAAGCTATTCTTTCTGTTCAATCTATCATAGAGTTCGTACTAGAATAACACCTTAAGACACAAATCAACCAAAACCCTAATTTCACCTAGATACTCCAATGTCACCTCAAGTATCCGTGGGTATGATTATACGATATGCATCACACAATCTCAGATTCATCTATTCAACCAACAGAAAGGACCTCAAACATCATGTAGTGCGAGAATCCCATCACCAGTTGACAACATCAATTATTCTGTACAACAAGTATATGAAGTAAATATTGCTGGAGTACTCCATACTCATGAAGATAGTCTACCCTAGGTCCCATAGCCTGTCTCTTAGGTTCGGAAAAACGCCGGAGAGCCTGTTTGACAGGTTTGAATCCTGTTTGGATATTTAAGCTGTGCTCGGCCAGCCTGCGTGGGATTCCTGGCATGTCTGAAGGGTGCCAGGCGAAAATGTCCCAGTTCTCTCATAGGAACTCTCGCAATGCAGCGTCGACATTAGGGTTTAACTGTGCCCCGATGGAAGCTGTTTTATTGGGGTCCGTTGGATGGACTTGGAATTTGACTATTTCGTCCGCTGGTTTAAAGGAGGTGGATTTGGATCTTTTGTTGAGTACCACATCATCCCTATTCACCGTAGAGCGCAGCGCAGTCAGCTCCTCAGCCGCTAGGGCTTCAGATAGTGCCTCGAGGGCCAGTGCGGCTGTCTTGTTTTCGGCACGGAGTGCTATGTCCGGATCACTAGCGAGAGTGATGACCCCATTAGGGCCGGGCATCTTGAGCTTCATGTACCCGTAATGGGGTATTGCTTGGAAGATTGTGAATGCCTCCCGCCCTAGCAAAGCGTGATAACCGCTGCTAAACGGGGCCACATGGAACGTGACCTCTTCGGACCTGTAATTGTCCAGCGTGCCGAACACCACATCTAGTGTGATTTTTCCTATACAGCACGCCTCCCGACTGGGGATTATTCCTCTAAAGGTTGTGCTGCTTCGCATGATGCGGTTCCAGTCTATATCCATTTTTTGAAGAGTTTCCTCATAGATGAGGTTCAATCCGCTGCCGCCATCCATGAGTACCTTGGTAAGATGAAAGCCGTCCACTATTGGACTGAGGACCAATGCAGCTGGTGCTCGGGCCGTTCGGAATTTAGGTTCATCACTGGCGTTAAAGGTAATGGCCGTGTCACTCCATGGGTTTATTGTTGCTACTTGGTAGACTTCGGCAAGGCTGCGGAGTGTCCTTTTTCGCATATTATTTGATGCGAGGGTCTCAAAGACTGTTAATACCATATTGGTGTCTCTGGGGTGGCTTTCTGTGGCCTCCGGAATTAGGAGGTTTTCGCCAATTTTGGCCACCTGCTGGAGTATCCAACATGCTCTAAGGCTGTGAGTTGGTGTGCCGTCCTCTGTACTATGAATTTTACAGGGTCCATTAAGCCATCCTTCCAGTATGGTTCCATGCCCTGTAGAGGGTTTTTGCCTTTTGGTGTTTGACCCGGGTGTCTGGCGATGATGCACCCATTTATTTCGGACTAGGCTTGCCTTAAGGGCCGGATTGTCCCAAAATTTTGTTTCGGTTTTCCGAGCGCTTTCCATCGCACAGTACTTTCGTACTATGGACGCTAAGTCAGCGAAGCATGTAATATCACGGCAACTTATGGCGTTGAGTATTCCCTTGTTCGTGCAATTATTGCAGAAGAATGAAATTGTGTCTTCCTCGCGGCAGCCCTTTATCCTGTTCATAACCAGGAGGAATCTGGCCCAGTAATGATGTACTGTTTCTTTGGGCTCTTGGCTGATTTGGGATAGATCGCTAATGTTCGGGTGGGTGGGTGGAATTAAATCCGAAGCCTTACCCCTTCTGAGGCTCAGAGGCCGAGGAATTTCCGAACTCGAAAATTTGGATTCCTGGACATCGTCCAATGAATCCAGTCCGTCGCCTGATTCTATGTTCAAGTCTTGAGTGATATCCTACCCTCCGTGGACATCCGGCTTGGAGGGATCGGGAATCCGGACGTAGCGAGTCCTTAAGATAGATGAAGGGTCGCCACACCGTCCCTCTACCACGGCAACATGATGGGTGGCTTGGGGAGAGTTAATCTCTCTCAAATCGGTTTTAGGCCCAATCTGGTCGTAATCTGTAGCGACTCCCAGGGCGGCGAAGCGATCCAAGAGCTCATTTATGGAGGAAAGCTCTATTGGATCTAACTGCTCGGCAAGTTCCGAGTTGACATGAAGATTGTTTTCGATGGCTCGAGAGGTAATTGTCGGCGCAGAAGTCGAACAGGTGGTCATAAGAAAACCACCTAGCCGGAGGGTTTGGCCGACAGCCAAAGCTCCCTTAGCAATGGTGCCGTCTTTAAAGACGGGGCGAGGCATCCTTCCTGATGGCGACGACACAAAGGAACTCTCAATGAAAGCACCAATGTCGGTGTCAAAACCGGCGGATCTCGGGTAGGGGGTCCCGAACTGTGCGTCTAGGCCGGATGGTAACAGGAGGCAAGGGAGACGAAGTTTTACCCAGGTTCGGACTATTGAATTCTAAAAAGTATTTTACCCTTATGAGTTAATCAGTGACAATAGCATAAGCGGGCGATAACGTAGGCGGCATTGAATTCATATGCTAGCATATCAACCCATTGGCCTTCTTCTCCATAGTAGAATTTTTTCCCTCCCACCCGCTCCATTGCATATTCAGCGTCATGGGGCAAGGGCTTCATCATACTCCCCTTCTTGAATTTCATAAACGGCCGCACAGAAGGTAATATTTTAAATTCAAAAAGCATTGCTTGGCGCACATGAACAAGTTTTCAGCACACAGGACAAAACGAGCGAGTTCACTGAAAAATTACATTCATGGAACATTCATCCGCCACAAGGCGGGCACCCTTCAGAACGCCCTCATAATACATCTCGGGCTTGCGATGCTCCTTGCCCGGCGGTGGCCCGTCCTTCACAAGCTTCTCAGCATCCAGCTTGCCCCAGTGCACCTTCGCACGGGCAAGCGCCCTACGGGCACCCTCGATGCATATGGAGCGCTTGACGACTTCGAGCCTTGGACATGCCTCCACCAGCAGCCTCACCAGCCCGAAGTACCTCCCAGACATGGCCTCTCCAGGCCACAGCCAGACTATGAGGCCCTTCATGGCCTGTTCGGAGGGGCGTGATGCAACTGAACTATAAAATGCATGAGTTGATACATGTTATTTGGTTGTCTGTCTATGGGAGGGAGGTGGGAGGGCCGCCGCCCCCTCTAGATGCAACCGTTCTAACTGAGAGGCTGCTTTGTACTTCCGCTACGATAGCCGCCGTATGCTCCTCCGTTCGGAGAGAGCATTCGGTGTTTCCATTGACCGTGATGACTCCTCGAGGGCCTGGCATCTTGAGCTTGAGGTATGCGTAGTGTGGCACCGCATTGAACTTGGCAAATGTGGTTCGCCCGAGCAGTGCATGATAGCCACTGCGGAACGGGACTATGTCGAAGATTAACTCCTCGCTTCGGAAATTATCCGGAGATCCGAAGACCACTTCAAGTGTAACTGAGCCTGTACAGTTGGCCTCTACACCTGGTATGACGCCTTTAAAGGTCGTTTAGTGGGTTTAATCCTCGAGGGATCGATGCCCATTTTCCGCACTGTATCCTGGTAAAGCAGGTTCAGGCTGCTGTCGCCGTCCATAATGACTCTAGTAATATGCGGCCCGGAAGTAGATTGGGCTCTTAGGTTTCATATCCCAAAACCCCCCAAAAATTCAAAGTTATCGGTACTTTTTTTTGAACTTAATGTTCATACGGGAGTATGGAGCACCCAAGTGCTTCCAATTCTTTTCAGATAGTAAGCTCCTTCAATTTTGGTCCTCCTGGTGCAGTGGCGGCTCTGGGGGCGCTATAGGCCTTGCCTGTAAGGGTGTGTTGATGGTTGAGGTTCCTATTTTTTTTCTTTTCTATTCTATTTTTAAAATTTATTTTTCCATATTCTAATTCATGAATATCTATTAAAAATTGTGAACATTGTTTAGTCCCTAGATAAATTTTAATTTGATGAACATTTTTTAAAATAATATTTTTAAATTCTGTGAATAATATTTGAAATCCATGAATATTTTTAAAATTTTAAATTATTTTCCAAAAATTCAAGTATTTTTAGTCTACAAAATTTAAAAATATATATTTTTGAAAAATCCATGAATATCTTTTGATTTAACAAACTTTTTCAAATAAAGAAAGACAACTGGCCTTTTATAAAATTGTAGGGGAGCAAGCCAGTGGAGGGAGGCGAACTAAGTGAGCGAGAGGTTTGTGGGTTGGCTCATGTGGATGTTACAACAACAATTCAATTCCATGGTTTCAAAGTAGAATATGAGCTCCCAAGGGAATCACACGCCGACCACCAGCCGACACCGAGGTCAAAATGTTTAAAGATACCACAACTCCACAACAAACAACTCCACTCTCCTCTTAGAATAAATGCCGTCTCTAGCAGCACCCCAACACAATATACAAATGAAAAAACACCACCAAAACATAATTAAAACCCAGCCAACATTCATAAACTAAAATGAAACAGCCAGCCATAATAATCTGCTAGAGAAAAAATGACTTAATCCCATGAGTGAATAACGGTGTTGCGCAACCTGCATTAGCCTTTAGTAATAATAAGATACTAAGCTCCATAAATTTGGAGCCTCCTCGTGCATCGGGGTAGTAGGGGACGCTATAGGCCCCACCTGAAAGGGTGTGTGCCGTTGGGCCAGCTGGGTTTTCGGGTTTTGAGAATGTATTACATGATTATTTTGTGTTTTCAACAAAAATGTTGTTTTTATTTTGGTTTTCCCCGCTTTATCCTTTTCCTCTTTGTGTGTTCATTTTTCCTTCTCTTTTTTATTCTTTCACATGCTATTTCATGAATATTTATTAAAAGTTGTGAGCATTTAAAAGGACTATGAAATTTTTCTAGAATTCGTGAACATTTTTTTAATTCAAAAATATTTTTAATTCAAGAATGATTTAAAGCTTCACCAGCATTTTTATATCAATGAACCTTTTTAAAATTCATGAACATTGTTTGAAATCCATGAATATTTTTTAAAATGGCTGTCTTTTTAATTCACAACATTTTAAAAAATCTAATAATTTTTACAAAATATGTGAACTTATTTTGCTTTAATGAACTTCTTCAAATAAAAAATATGGTATCCATTTTTTTCTGAACCAGTAGAGCGGCAGAAAAAAGCTAAGGGAGTGAGCTAACTTAGCGAGAGCTTCATGGGCCGGCTCATATGAGCGTTATAACAATAATTGGACGGTCACAACATCGAATAAGACCTCCAAGGCCGAAATATGTAAGGACTCCACCACACACCTTACAACTCCACTCTTATTTCAGAACAAATACCATGTCCAACAACAACCTAACATGATAGACAAATGAAATAAAAATATAATTAAAACCTAAGGCAGTGTAGACAAAACCATGACATAAAAACCGACCACAATAACTTTTCCTCGAGAAAAAAGAGTTGATCCTATGAATGAAGAACGACGCAGCGAAGCATGCATTAGATTAGCCTCTAGTAAATTCTATCCATAAAAATTAACCATGTGACATGCTCGTCCTGCCTATAACTAAGAGAGGCCCAGCTCGCTCTAAGTAGGGTATCTGTAAAGGATCGTTTTTGTTGAATTAATTGTTGTCACTATATATGTAGGTGAACAATGCAGGCCAATTGCTCTTCAAGCAACATACCTTCACGATTAAAGTACATCATATTGGATCACGTCAACATTATTTGTCTAGAGCCCTCCTAATATATTTTTATACATCATGTTAATATCCGGGTTTTCATTATGAATATATATGCTTTTAGTAGAATCACTCCATGCCTTTGTTTGCTATGATATGTTCCTGTAGCATGTTGTTTGCTTGCTCTAAACATTGCTTCCGGATGTTTTTTTGCCATGTTAGTATTTTTCACTAAGTTTGTGATGCTGATATCTTTTGCACTTTTGCCATGCTTCTTTGAACCTATTCTATTGTGATTTAGCCGTAGCTCAGTGTTCATGTTTTGTCAAACATCTCTTGTACATCACTGCCATATGCTTTGGTGCTATGTTGGAGTGCATTAGCTTAGTTTCCTGTTGCATTCTAAGTGGCATAGTGTTATTAGTCGCAGTTTTGCGTCATTCTTGTGATGCTTGCCATTTGCAAACCGTGCATCCGTTTCCGGTGATCTTTATATCGATTTCAACCGAAATCATCTCATCTTTCCAGCGGCATACTTGGTTTGCCAAGTTAATGCCTTGATCATTCTTTTCCTTCCGGAGCACGCATATGCATTGCATATCATGTCTTGCATATCATGCCATGTTTTACATCATGTTGCTTGTGCATTGGACCGTGGTTGATTGTTGTTCCTTTGCTTGTGTTCTTGCTTTGGGTTGAGCCGGGAGACGAGTACGTGAACGAGGAACCTGTTGAGTACGCTTTCAAGGATCAAGCTTTCGATAACTCTGAGAACTTTGCAGGCAAGATGACCTCACCCTCGAAATCACTTCTATCTTTGCTTGCTAGATGTTTGCTCTATTGCTATGTCGCGCTTCCTACCACTTTCTATATCATGCCTCCCATGTTGCCATGTCAAGCCTCTAACCCACCTTTCCTAGCAAAACGTTGTTTGGCTATGTTACCGCTTTTGCTCAGCCCCTCTTATAGCGTTGCTAGTTGCAGGTGAAGATGAAGCTTGTTCCATGTTGTAACATGGATATTGTTGGGATATCATTATTTATGTCTTATTTAATTTAATGCATCTATATACTTGGTAAAGGGTGGAAGGCTCGGCCTTATGCCTGGTGTTTCGTTCCACTCTTGCTGCTCTAGTTTCCGTCATACCGGTGTTATGTTCCTTGATTTTGCGTTCCTTACACGGTTGGGTGTTATGGGAACCCCGTGACAGTTCGCCTTGAATAAAACTCCTCCAGCAAGGCCCAACCTTGGTTTTACCATTTGCATACCTACCACCATATACCTTTCCCTTGGGTTCTGCAGACTCAAGGGTCATCTTTATTTTAACCCCCCTGGGCCAGTGCTCCTCTGAGTGTTGGTCCGAACTAGAGTACTTTGCAGTGCCACCTCAGGGAAACTCGAGGGTTTGTTTTAGTTGTACGGAGTGCTCATCCGGTGTGCCCTGAGAACGAGATACATGCGACTCCAATCGGGATTTGTCGGCACATCGGGCGGCTTTGCTGGTCTTGTTTTGCCATTGTTGAAATGTTTTGTAACTGGGATTCCGAGACTGATTGGGTCTTCCTGGGAGAAGGAATATCCTTCATTGACCGTGAGAGCTTGTGATGGGCTAAGTTGGGACATCACTGCAGGGT
Source organism: Triticum aestivum (assembly GCF_018294505.1). NCBI lineage: Eukaryota > Viridiplantae > Streptophyta > Magnoliopsida > Poales > Poaceae > Triticum > Triticum aestivum. The sequence continues at coordinate 260,490,924 of NC_057812.1, read as the reverse complement.
ATAAACTTTCGAGAGCCGTGCCCGCGATTATGTGGCAGATGGGAATTTCTTAATATCCGGTTGTAGAGAACCTGACACTCAACTTAATTAAATTGAATTTTGATGCCAGACATAAGTTAAACGAGAGGCGAATCAGCACGTTGAAAATAGGGTGGAGTCAGTATATAATGATGAACATAAGTTACCTTGCACTAAAAGATACATATGGTTTAAATACTCAAAGGGAGAATGTCTTCAACAAATTGGCCCGCAGTGCAAAGCCGCCGAATATGAAGATCTGTCCAGGGAGAAAGGTCTCTCCCTGGATCGCATCGCTGTTGATGATCGGAGAAGCCATCGGGCCTAAAAGTGATGACACAGAGGAACTCTCATTGAAAGCACCAATGTCAGTGTCAAAACCGGCGAATCTCGGGTAGGGGGTCCCGAACTGTGCGTCTAGGCAGATGGTAATAGGAGACAGGGGACACAATGTTTTTACCTAGGTTCGGGCCCTCTCGATGGAGGTAAAACCCTACGTCCTGCTTGATTAATATTGATGATATGGGTAGTACAAGAGTAGATCTACCACGAGATTAGAGAGGCTAAACCCTAGAAGCTAGCCTATGGTATGATTGCCGTTCGTCCTACGGACTAAAACCCTCCGGTTTATATAGACACTGGAGAGGGCTAGGGTTACATAAATCGGTTACAATGGTAGGAGATCTACATATCCGTATCACCAAGCTTGCCTTCCACGCCAAGGAAAGTCCCTTTCGGACACGGGACGAAGTCTTCAATCTTGTATCTTCATAGTCCAGGAGTCCGGCCGAAGGTATAGTCCGGCTATCCGGACACCCCCTAATCCAGGACTCCCTCACCTACCCCTCTATTTATATGTTGAGCCTTGGGGTCGAAACTTGGAGTAAAATCCTCCACAAAGTCGGTTTCACCCGAAAGGCAAGAGTCCTTCTCAGACTCCAGGGCCAGGCGCTAGGGTTCCCGGCGTCTGGACCCAGACGCTAGGGTTCCCGGCGTCTGGACCCAGACGCCAGGGACCCTGGCGTCTGGCCCCTGGACTCTGCAAAACTTCCTTTTGCGCTTTCCAAAAACCTTGTGGGCTTTCCACTTTGGCCCAAATAAAGTGTTCTCGTACCCAAACATTTCGGGATACATCCGGAACCCCTTCCGGAGACCAAACACTATTATCCCATATATCAAACTTTATCTCCAGACCATTCCGGAGTTCCTCTTCATGTCCTTGAACTTATCTGGAACTCCGAACAACATCCGGTTACCAACATACATAACTCTTAAATACTATATCGTCAACGAACGTTAAGCGTGTGGACCCTACGGGTTCGAGAACTATGTAGACATGACCGAGACACTTCTCTGGTCAATAACCAATAGCGGAAGCTGGATGCACATATTGGCTCCTACATATTCTACAAAGATCTTTATCGGTCGAACCGCATAACAACATACGTTGTTCCCTTTGTCTTTGGTATGTTACTTGCCCAAGATTCGATCGTCGGTATATCAATACCTAGTTCAATCTCGTTACCGGAAAGTCTCTTTACTCGTTCCATAATACATCATCCCGCAACTAACTCATTAGTTACAATGCTTGCAAGGCTTATAGTGATGTGCATTACCGAGTGGGCCCAGAGATACCTCTCCGACAATTAAAGTGACAAATCCTAATCTCGAAATACGCCAAATCAACAAGTACCTTCAGAGACACCTGTAGAGCACCTTTATAATCACCCAGTTACGTTGTGAAGTTTGGTAGCACACAAAGTGTTCCTTCGGTAAACGGGAGTTGCATAATATCATAGTCATAGGAACATGTATAAGTCATGAAGAAAGCAATAGCAACATACTAAACGATCAAGTGCCGGAATGGGTCAAGTCAATCACATCATTCTCCTAATGATGTGATCCCGTTAATCAAATGGCAACTCATGTCCATGGTTAGGAAACTTAACCATCTTTGATTAACGAGCTAGTCAAGTAGAGGCATACTAGTGACATTATGTTTGTCTATGTATTCACACATGTATTATGTTTTCGGTTAATACAATTATAGCATGAATAATAAACATTTATCATGAAATAAGGAAATAAATAACAACTTTATTATTGCCTCTAGGGCATATTTCCTTCAGTCTCCCACTTGCACTAGAGTCAATAATCTAGTTCACATCGCCATGTAATTTAACACCAATGGTTCACATCACCATGTGATTACCACCCATAGTTCACATCGTCATGTGACCAACACCCAAAGGGTTTACTAGAGTCAATAATCTAGTTCACATCGCTATGTGATTAACACCCAACGAGTACTAAGGTGTGATCATGTTTTGCTTGTGAGAGAAGTTTAGTCTATGGGTCTGTCACATTCAGATCCGTATGTATTTTGCAAATTTCTATGTCAACAATGCTCTGCACGGAGCTACTCTAGCTAATTTCTCCCACTTTCAAAATGTATCCAGATTGAGACTTACAGTCATCTGGATCAGTGTCAAAATTTGCATCGACGTAACCCTTTACGACGAACCTTTTGTCACCTCCATAATCGAGAAACATATCCTTATTCCACTAAGGATAATTTTGACCGCTGTCCAGTGTTCTACTCCTAGATCACTATTGTACTCCCTTGCTAAACTCAATGTAGGGTATACAATAGATCTAGTACACAGCATGGCATACTTTATAGAAACTATGGCTAAGGCATAGGGAATGACTTTCATTCTCTTTCTATCTTCTGCCGTGGTCGGGCTTTGAGTCTTACTCAATTTCACACCTTGTAACACAGGTAAGATCTCTTTCTTTGACTGTTCCATTTTGAACTACTTCAAAATCTTGTCAAGGTATGTACTCATTGAAAAAAACTTATCAAGCGTCTTGATCTATCTCTATAGATCTTGATGCTCAATATGTAAGTAGCTTCATTGAGGTATTTATTTGAAAAACTCCTTTCAAATACTCCTTTATGCTTTCCGAAAAATACTACATTATTTCCGATCAACAATATGTCATTCACACATTCTTATCAGAAATGTTGTAGTGCTACCATTCACTTTCTTGTAAATACAGGCTTCACCGCAAGTCTGTATAAAACCATATGGTTTGATCACACTATCAAAATGTTTATTCCAACTCCGAGATGCTTGCACCAGTCCATTGATGGATCGCCGGAGCTTGCTCACTTTGTTAGCACCTTTAGGATGGACAAAACCTTTAGGTTGCATCATATACAACTCTTCTTCCAGAAATCCATTCAGGAATGCAGTCTTTACATCCATTTTCCAAATTTCATAATCATAAAATGCGGCAATTGCTAACATGATTCAGACGGACTTAAGCATCGATACGAGTGAGAAAATCTCATTGTAGTTAACACCTTGAACTTGTCGAAAACATTTTGTGACAATTCGAGCTTTGTAGATAGCAACACTACTATCAGTGTCCGTCTTCCTCTTGAAGATCCATTTATTTTCTATGGCTTGTCGATCATTGGGCAAGTCAACCAAAGTCCATACTTTGTTCTTATACATGGATCCCATCTCAGATTTCATGGCCTCAAGCCATTTTGCGGAATCTGGGCTCATCATCGCTTCCTCATAGTTCGTAGGTTCGTCATGGTCAATAAACATGACCTCTAGAACAGGATTACCGTACCACTCTGGTGCAGATCTCACTCTGGTTGACCTACGAGGTTTGTTAGTAACTTTATCTAAAGTTACATGATCATCATCATTAGCTTCCTCACTAATTGGTGTAGGAGTCACAGAAACAGATTTCTGTGATGAACTACTTTCCGATAAGGGAGCAGGTACAGTTACCTCATCAAGTTCTACTTTCCTCCCACTCACTTCTTTCGAGAGAAACTCCTTCTCTAGAAAAGATCCATTTTCAGCAACAAGTATCTTTCCTTCAGATCTGTGATAGAAGGTGTACCCAACAGTTACTTTTGGGTATCCTATGAAGACGCACTTCTCCGACTTGGGTTTGAGCTTATCAAGATGAAAGTTTTTCACATAAGCATCGCAACCCCAAACTTTAAGAAACGACAACTTAGGCTTCTTGCTAAACCACAGTTCATACGGTGTCGTCTCAACGGATTTAGATGGTGCCCTTTTTAATGTGAATGCAGCTGTCTCTAATGCATAACCCCAAAACGATAGTGGTAAATCGGTAAGAGACATCATAGAGTGCACTATATCAAATAAAGTACGGTTATGATGTTTGGACACACCATTACACTGTGGTGTTCTAGGTGGCATGAGTTTGTGAAACTATTCTACATTGTTTTAATTGAAGACCAAACTCGTAACTCAAATATTCGCCTCTGCGATCAGATCGTAGAAACTTTATTTTCTTGTTACGATGATTTTCCACTTCACTCTGCAATTCTTTGAACTTTTCAAACATTTCAGACTTATGTTTCTTCCAGTAGATATACCCATATATGCTCAAATCATCTATGAAGGTCAAAAAATAATGATACCCGCCGCGAGCCTCAACACTCATCGGACTGCATACATTAGTATGTATTATTTCCAAGAAGTTTGTTGCTCGCTCCATTGTTCCGGAGAATGGAGTCTTAGTCATCTTGCCCATGAGGCGTGGTTTGCAAGCATCAACTGATTCATAATCAAGTGATTCCAAAAGCCCATCAGCATGGAGTTTCTTCATGCGCATTACACCAATATGACCCAAACGGCAATCCACAAATAAGTTCCGGGCTTAATGTCATCTTAAGTGATGTGGAAAGGGTTAATATACAGTCAAATTAGCCTTGGGGGTATTTCACATCCGTAGCAATGCCAGCAGCCCCTCCATAGTGACATTAAGCCCGAAAACCTAAATAAAAATGTCCGCTAAACATGTCATAATATCCAATAAGTATATAGTACTTTAGCTGAATAATCAAGTGTTTTGTACAAAAAATAATGTACAGAACATACCTCATTGATTGACCAAACGTGTATACAGCAAAGGTGTTTAACACCAACCCGATACGTTTGATAATTTCATCTTCATAATGCTGGTCTATCTATTAAACTGGACCGGTATAACTACCGGATTTTCTTTATAACACTGGTGATTTAGTCAAACCAGGCCGGGTCAATGACCACCGGTTTATAATTGATCATGTGCCAACAACTGGTGGTTGGAAAGCAAGCCGGGTCAAGGACGCCGGTTTATCAAAAAATACTTATGATTGTCAACAAACAAAATTCAAATAGGAAAATATGCGAGGCTTTTTACGAGCTGCCAGGCTCCAAATCGAGGCTTTTCATGGGCTGTCAGGCCTCTGAGTTAAACCATTTAACAAAGCCTTTTAAGATGGGCCTCCAATTAACCAATCATCGTTTTAACTGTGACAAGTTCAGGGTCTGTAAAAGATTGACTTGTCAAACGTTCGATGGGTCATGCCAGGATTACCTGGATAGGAGTGGCTTACTTGATGAAGGCAGGTTAACCCGGGGTTTTAGGTGAATACACCAGGCTTCCAAGCCGTGGCTTGATAGCTAATTACGAGGGTCCTTTCAAACTCTTTATTGCTTTGCAAAAAAGAGCCCCCAAGTAACTTTGTGAGCGGTGCTCAGCGTGTGCCTATGTTTGAGTTTGTACTATGTACAATACTCTCTTTGGCTCCACAAATTTTTCCTTGTGTGGTTGAAATGCCTATCAAGAGGTGTAGCTGTGGTTCAAACATGACCAAGCCCCCTAGTGATTTTCTTTATCTTTATGCAGCTGCTAAAGCCGGTTTAACAGAGAATCCGCTTTGACCGTTAACTTGTAAAAGCACACATATGGTATAAGAAAGAACAGATACCCCGCTTATAACGGAGGCTCCGGTTTATTATATGGTATATACACTGTCATAAATATGTATAGATGAAGAGCCTATGGCTTCAAGTATAGTAAGGCCGAAGGAGAGCTATGTTCCATGGATGCTTTGTCTCCTCCTCCGATTGACGTGAGTCTTCATGCTCTCGAACATCAATGAGGTAGTAGGATCCGTTGTGCAGATTTTTGCTGACCACAAAGGGTCCTTCCCAAGGGGGGGATAACTTGTGCATATCAGTGTGATCTTGGATGAGCCGGAGCACCAAATCACCTTCTTGAAAGGTTCTAGTTTTAACCCGGCGGCTATGATAACGTCGAAGATCTTGTTGATAAATCACCAAACGTGCTGCTGCAAGATCCCGCTCTTCATCCAACAGGTCCAGAGAATCCTGACGTGCCTTCTCATTATCAGCTTCAACATAAGCTGCCACACGGGGCGAATCGTGACGGATGTCACTAGGAAGAACCGCCTCCGCTCCATAAACCATGAAGAAAGGCATGTAACCCGTAGACCTATTGGGTGTGGTGTTGATGCTCCATAACACAGAAGGTAGCTCCTCGACCCAACAACCCAGCGTCCGCTTTAAGGGAACCATAAGCCTTGGTTTGATACCCCGTAGAATTTCTTGATTTGCCCTTTCTGTTTGACCATTAGATTGGGGGTGAGCCACTGATGCTAGATCAAGCCGGATGTGCTCACGTTGACAGAATTCTTCCATCTCTCCTTTTGATAAGTTAGTACCATTGTCTGTTATAATGCTATGTGGAAAGCCAAACCGGAATATCACCTTTTTGATGAATTGAACCGCCGTGGCTGCATCACACTTGCTGACTGGCTCTGCCTCTACCCATTTAGTGAATTTATCAACTGCTACTAACAGATGGGTCTTCTTGTCCTTGGAGCGCTTGAAGGGTCCAACCATATCTAGCCCCCAAGTTGCAAACGGCCACGTAATTGGAATCATCCGCAACTCTTGAGCCGGAACGTGCGCACGGCGGGCAAACTTTTGACATCCATCACATCTTTTGACTAAATCCTCTGCATCAGCATGCGCCATCAACCAGTAAAAACCGTGGCGAAAAGCTTTGGCAACCAACGACTTTGAACCGGCGTGGTGACCGCAATCCCCTTCATGAATTTCTCGCAAAATCTCACAACCTTCTTGAGGAGAAACACATCGCTGAATTGGTCCTGAAACACTGTAACGATGTAACTCCCCGTTGAGTATGGTCATGGACTTGGACCGCCGGATTATCTGTCGAGCCAACGTTTCCTCAGCTGGTAACTCGCCCCGGTTCATGTAATCCAGATATGGGATCGTCCAATCCGGTATGGCATGCAGAGCTGCCACCAACTGAGCCTCCGGATCAGGAATAGCCAAATCTTCTTCGGTTGGTATTTTGACTGACGGATTGTGCAATACATCAAGAAAGACATTGGGTGGAACCGGTTTACGTTGGGAACCAAGACGACTTAAAGCGTCCGCCGCTTCATTCTTCCGCAGGTCTATATGGTCCACCTGATAACCTTTAAAGTGACCAGCCACTGCGTCCACCTCTCGCCGATATGCAGCCATGAGTGGGTCCTTAGAATCCCAAGTGCCAGACACTTGCTGAGCCACTAGATCTGAATCACCGAAGCACTTAACCCAGCTCAAATTCATCTCTTTACCCATCCGAAGACTGTGGAGTAAAGCCTCATATTCAGCTGCATTGTTAGTACAAGGGAACATTAAACGGAGGACATAACAAAACTTGTCACCTCGTGGGGAAGTTAATATGACTCCAGCCCCCGAACCCTCTAACTGTCTGGACCCATCAAAATGAATAGTCCAATATGTATTATCTGGTTTCTCCTCAGGTGCCTGTAACTCCGTCCAATCATTGATGAAATCTACGAGTGCCTGGGACTTGATCGCCGTGCGGGGTATATATTTGAGCTATCTTCCAGGTAACCTGGCAATGATTTTTCTATCCAAATATTTGTGAAGTAGCCCAAATAGACTTTTTCTAGTCCCAGCTAAAAAGTCCCTAGTCCCTAAAATGTCTCTCTCTGTTTGTTTCCAGAGACTAAAAAGTCCCTAGTCCCTTCCTAGAGGTTATTAAATGACCATGTTGCCCCTAATATATAGAAAAATAACAATCAAACAACATCATAGGGTAGCGGGCCAATGGGTGCATGGAGGGGCATTGTTGGAAAAGTCCCAAAAAGTCTCATGAAGACTCTCCTTGAGAGTCTTCTTCATTTAGTACCAAATGTCTAGTTTAGTCCTTAAAAAGTCCCTCCTGTTTGGTAAAAAAGTCTCTAAGAGGGACTTTTTTTAGTCCCTACACAAAAAAGTCCCTGGAAACAAACACCCCCTAACAATAAAACTTGCTTCTCGTAGAAAGCATCTCTGATGTAAAAGTTGATGTCAAAAAATGTTTTAGGCAGGACAGTGAAGGTTTCAGGGCACCAGAAATTTTTCTATTGTAACAGATGATGTAAAACGGGTGCCCAACAACATTGGGCTTCTTCAACTACCAGTAAGCGTGCACGTGCAACGCACGTATCATAATTTATTAAAAAATCCATTTAAAATCTTATTTTTAGGATTTTTTTACCAAGCCATCGAAATATGTCTCATGCCCAACAATGAGAGTGCGAGTGTAATACACGACCGACGAACATGTCTTCACAATAAATTCACGATCACATAACTTTAATATAATTTTTTACATATTTGTTTGAAAAACAACAACTAAACAACATTATGTACTACGCCCTTTGTAAACTAAACTGAAAAAATGTCTTATATTAACATACAGAGGTAGTATTTATCGAGGAGATCCTCCTCCGTCTTCATGTATTTTTAGAGGGATGATAAAATATTGGATTGTTTTAGAGAGATAAAAATAATTATTGAGTCTTGATTGAAAAAATGACAAATATATTCTCGTAGTCTAGGTTTTTAGACTGTTCATTGTCTTGGCTGTGTTAAATAAAGATTCTTCAGATCCTTCCCTGACGAGGCCATTGGCCCTATGGTTGGAGATGGATTTGGAAACTAGTCTGTTCAAGTAAGGATAGCGTGGCGGCAGCGGCATCCTTGTGGTGGACCTGTGTCCTCGGGCTCCACCGTTGTGACGACGTTTGCTTCAGCGTCGGCGCGGAGCTTGGGAGGTAGTCCAGGAGCGGATGCAGATTGTGGTGTGCATCGACAACATCTTAAAGATTGAACGTGTGCTGAGTTCGTGGTTCGTGGATGGCAGGTATGGTTTCCTCCATCGGCGTCTTAGTAGTGGTGGGGTGCTACATCTGGAAGTGTAAACATGTCACCACACCCATGGCTGCGACTGAGAATCTCTCTGCAGATATTGGTGTGCTTCTCAGTTCTGATGACGCTACTAAGTATCGCAATATTGTTGGCGGGCTACAGTATCTTACCATTACTCGACCAGATCTTGCTTTTGCAGTTAACCGTGTCTGCCAGTATCTTCATGAGCCTCGTGACACACATTGGTCTGCAGTCAAACGCATTATGCGCTATGTTCGTCTTACTGCTTCCTTTGGTTTGCATCTTCGGCCAACCACCTCTGGAGTGTTGTCTGCCTTCTCTGATGCAGACTGGGCAGGGAGTCCTGATGATAGGCGATCTACGGGGGGGGGGGGGTATGCTGTGTTCTCTGGTTCAAACCTAATCGTCTGGGATGCTCGCAAGCAAGCCACTGTTTCTCGGAGTAGTACAGAAGCTGAGTACAAAGCTGCTGCAAATGCTACTGCCGAACTCATTTGGGTGCAGTCCTTACTGCAACAAACGACAACCACTCATACCTAGGTGACCACGTGCTTCCATGAGATTCACTCCCGAATGTATGAATATTTATAGAGGTTCTCGCACGGGATGCTTGAAAGACATAGGCCACAAGAGTGGGTGATATTGGTGTTAGAGGGCGAGATCAGATAGGCTCCCTAGAAGCTAGCCTATGGTATGATTGTTGATGTGTATATTGTCCTACGGACTAATATTCATGAAATAGCATGTGAAAGAATAAAAAAGAGAAGGAAAAATGAACACATAAAGAGGAAAAGGATAAAGCGGGGTTCAGTTTGAGTATTTTTTCTTCTAAGGTTGATGGTAACAGGAGACGGGGGACACGATGTTTACCCAGGTTCGGGCCCTCTCTATGGAGGTAATACCCTACTTCCTGCTTGATTGATCTTGATGAATATGAGTATTACAAGAGTTGATCTAGCACGAGATCGTAATGGCTAAACCCTAGAAGTCTAGCCTGTATGACTACGGTATTGAGTATATCCTTTCGGGACTACACGCTCCGATTTATATAGACACAGAGGGATCTAGGATTACATAGAGTCGGTTACATAAGATGGAATCTTCATAGTTGTTCACCATGCTTGCCTTCCACGCCAAGGAGAGTCCCATCCGGACACGGGTACAGTCTTCGGTCTTCATATCTTGACAGCCCATCAGTCCGGCCCATAGATAACAGGCCGGACGCCCGAGGACTCCTTAGTCCAGGACTCCCTCAGTGGGGGCGCCTCCCACCAAACTTGGGGGGCAAGTCCCCCCCTTGGCCGCCGCCCCCTCTAGATGCATCTAGGGGGGTCGGACCCCTCTCCCTTCACCCTATAAATAGAGGGGGGTGGGAGGGCTGCTGCACCCTTTGCGTGGCGCAGCCCTCCCCCTCTCCAACACCTCCTCCAACCCATCAACATGGTTGTAGCATTTTAGTTAGAACGGTTGTAGCATTTATTGTTGTTGTACCATCACAACATTTTTCATCGCCGTTTGCAACATCCAGCCATGTCGACTGAGTTCTAGACACATCCTTGAATAATAGGCAAGTGTTTCTAGTGCGAAGGAGAGAGAGAGAGAGAGAGTAGGAAAGACTCCAAGGGAAAGTCTGGTCCGAAGGAGCTCAAGTCCATTCTAAATTGGTTTGACAAGCTTTGGGTGGACCGGCTACAATACGCTGATGAGTATGAGGTGAATGGGGTCCTAGCGAAGCTCAGCGGATGAACATCAGATCTATTGCCGCTCATATACATGTAAAACAAATTGACATGATTTTTTTGTTTGAGAAACACCCATAAAACGTAGATGCACACATGCATAGACTCACACCATCATACATACACAATCATGCCCAAGACACCAAAACATCACACATGCGATTTGATCCTTGTTGGACTAAGGTACCACCACCAATCTTTGACGCACAAACATTTTACAAAACTTTTCAACCAATTCCCCCCCTCTAATTGTATGGGGTTGGGACCATCCCTCTCTTTATCTTCCAATCACACTCTTTCAAGTCAGCATGCCTGTTAAACCATATGTTACCTCCCCGTACATGTAACATTACTTGATGTATTGATGTTGATTACAGAAACAGGCTTTCGCTCCGCTTTATAGATAAAGCCACGACCAACTTACAAAACCCATATACAACACGCCAACACACCACACATGCCCAAGGAAATATACAAGGGAGCCGACAAACAACAACACTACCACAAACACCCCAAAGTAAACATGAAGTGAATAAATAGAGCATCACTAGGGGTCTATGGAGCTCTCAACCATGTACTGCGCCACCGTGAAGAGACGATGCTGAAACTCGACGGACCATGGACTCCATAGAGGTGCCTTCAACAAAGGTACGATGCCGGAGTGTCGTCATCGCTCGATCCAACGGATCGATGTTTTCACCCAGAGTAACACGAAGGACAAAGGGCCACCGCAATGATGCCTTCAAGAAGAGATCCATGCCATAGACCCCGCTGCTGTCAGCCTGGATAGAGCCAGATGAGGTTTTCACCTGGTCATCACCCTCTGCCTCCACTCGGGGATCGATGCCAGGAAGCACCAGGCTGGGGAAATGGGGAGGAGAAGGAGCAGAGCATGTCCGAACCGACGCCACTTGTGCTAGTCAAGGGTAGCTAGACCAGCCATCCCTCCTGTCACCCCAAATTCCCACGCTTCGTTATTTTTTTTACCATGTTACCAACAGCATGCGGGAAGGCTCAAGAGGGTAAGAAAAAATCATTGCAAGGTTGCGCAAATATGATATCATCCACATATAGAACCGAGCTATCTTCTGCCATACCCACACAAGGTCACAAGTTTGGTGTCGATAATATCATTAACTTTGTGTTTGCTGTGTTGCAGCTAGCTGCGACCGTTCAGATGCGAAGAGTTCTAGAGCGCGATGGCCACGACAAGTATGAGTTTGCAGAAGAGCAAATGGGACGAGCTATGGAAAAGGAACGGCGAATTGAGTACGAACTCACAGAAAGTTTGGTGTGGATATCAGACATTTGAATTTGAACGGGTCATATTCCAACTTGTGACGCCCTCGATTCATTCGTACACTAATCATACACGCAAATGTGTACGATCAAGATCAAGGACTCACGGGAAGATATCACAACACAACTCTAGACATAAATTAAAATAAAACAAGCTTTATATTACAAGCCAGGGGCCTCGAGGGCTCGAATACATAAGCTCGAAAACACAAGAGTCAGCGGAAGCAACAATATCTGAGTACAGACATAAGTTAGATAAGTTTGCCTTAAGAAGGCTAGCACAAAAGCAACATCGATCGAAAAGGCAAGGCCTCCTGCCTAGGAGCCTCCTAACTACTCCTGGTCGTCGACGGTCTCCACGTAGTAGTATGCATCGGCGGTGACATCTGGCTCCTGGGCTCCGACATCTGGTTGCATCAACCGGAAATAAGAAGAAAGGGGGAAAAGGGGGAGCAAAGCAACCATGAGTACTCATACAAAGTACTCACAAGCAAGGATCTACACTACATATGCAACATTATCAAAGGAAGGCTGTATATGTGGACTGGGCTGCAGAAATGCCAGAATAGAGAGAAGGCCTAGTCCTATCAAAGACTAGCGTCTTCTGGAAACCACCATCTTGCAGCAACAGGAGGGAGTAGAGTAGCATAAAGTAAAGTAGTAGTAATGTTATGAACCTCGGCCAGAGATCCTTTCTCGACTCCCCGCGAGAAAGCAATCCCAGAGCCATACTATCCAGTTATCATCACAATCCATTACTCATCACCATCTAGTCTCATCCTGAGTATCCAGTTCTAGTTGTATCGATCGGGATACAACTCCAAGTGTCCGTTACCGTAGGACAAGCTATCGATAGATGTTTTCTTCCCTGCAGGGGTGCACCAACTTACCCACCACGCTGGATTAACTCCGGTCGAACACACTTTTCTGGGTCATGCCCGGCCTCAGCCAAACAATACGCCGCAACCCGACCTAGGCTTAATAGAGAGGCCAGCACGCCGGACTAAACCTATGCCCCCAGGGGTCATGGGCCATCTCCCTGGGAACTCCTGCACGTTGCGTACGCGGCCGGTTTTAGAGAGATAAAAATAATTATTGAGTCTTGATTGAAAAAATGACAAATATATTCATGTATTAAAATTTAGAAAACATAAATCCAAATAAAAAAGGTGATTTTTTTTAAATAAACATGCTAATATCAATCAACTTAGTCTAAGTCAACTGAAATCTAATTACACCTTTACAAATACTTTAATTTTGGATATGATTCATTCGTTGCCTACCTAGCAGCTAGCTTGCTTTCCGATTCAAGAACCCAATCGCTAACTTTAGTAGGTAAAAGAAACTCAGCCGAGCGCTAGGCATCGGGCATCAGACGAACGGCTGGGCTGGATTGATCGTACTTTTGATAATTTTCTGGCCCATATCAATGGACAGGGGGGCGTTCCCTCAGTTAGGCCCCTCACACCGTCAACTACCTACCCACCCACCGCTTCACCTAAAAAAAAATCCCATCGGCCCTCACATTTCTCCCTGTCGTTCCCCATTCTTCCTTGGTCGTCGCCAGCTCCCTCTCCCCGCCTCCTCAGGCCACCCCTCCCCTTCGTACCCACCGCCACCAAGAGGTTCGCAACCCCTGCTCTTCCCTGCCTTTCCATCGAATCCGGCCGCCCAAGTGGCCGAGGAGGTCCCCAAGCTCGGCGTGCACGGGAGCATCCCAGTGCTAGGCTGCGTCGGAGGTGCGAGACTTCCACGCCCCTGCTCTTCCCCGTCCTTCTTCGAATCTGGTCGCCGAAGTGCCGAAGGATGCGCTTGAGCTCAGCATGCTCACGGGCGACCCAGCGCGGATGCCCGCAACAAGACAACAAGTAGCGGGCGTGGGTGCGCAAAAATATATGGGCACAGTTCGATGCCTCCACTGGTATGAGCTATGTTATTGTGAAATGAATTCTCATTGCTGTATTGACTGCCAGGACTAATTCTGATTTGATCTTAGTCCTTAGACATTACTTCGTGTCAACTGTGCAGTTTACCGTGTACTAATGTACCAATGTGCAGTTTACGTGTACTAATGTACCAATGTAATTTCAATTAGGCGTGCCTCTGTTTGATGTGCTATTCAAGATCCCTGTACAATTGTGTTATTCAAGATACAATGGCACTTGATGATGCTTGCTAAGAAGGTCTGCAATATGCACTGGACTGTTGCTTGCCAGATGACTGGAAGATGGGTACTTCATCCTATCTTGTTTGTTCATTTGAAGCAAGATAAATAAGATTCATGCATTGTAATGAAAACTGCAGATTTAGCCAAACTCAACTGATGGTGTAATATCTCTTCATATGAGCAGCAGTAATGGTATCTTTTGTAGGAGTAATAAGGCATTGCTGCATAAATATACTTGACTGATGGTGTAATATCTCTTCCTATATGCCTGATCCTCATATCTTCTTGTTTGGCAAAGAGTTCACAATTTGCACGTAGTCTTGAATGGAGAAAATTGCACATGCTATTGTACAACTGGGCAATGGTGTGGAGCTCCATAAGTGACGCCGGCGACTCTAGCTGTCCTTCTCGCCTATGCATCCCAACAGAGAAGCTTTAGAAACTATAATCCGTCTACTCCTTGTTCAGGATCAGTAATGAACATATTATTACACAAATTAATTTAACAAAACTGCATTCTCTTTTTTGGTGATGAAACTGTAGCAACATTGGCATGGTTTTTGTCAATACTACAAAAGAGGGGGATAGTTTTTTTTTGAGGTAAAAAGAGGGGGATAGTTGATCGTTGGAAACACCATTGACGCAGGGTTGACGCAAAACTGGGTTATAGATCAATTATCTTCCCACTTCAGTAACACCATGATCTTGTACTTGCTTTTGGAAAATCATGGACGAACGACCTGTGATCTGGTACCAATTTTTGGCACAACCATGAAATCCCAAAGTGATTCACCAGAGTGCTTTATGCTTTCTGACAGGTATGCACATATAAGATAGATTTCTTCTGAACCGATTGGAAGCATATGGCACCATGGGCGTACACAAGCGCTAGCCTAAGCATGCAGGTAGATATTATAGACATCTTGTTGATGCAGGTGTGCAAGGATGTAATATTCATGACCGAGCGCAACGTTGGTGGATGTGTATCTTTGGGTTCAGAATTTTGAAAGAAAGGGGATGTGGGAAACAATAAGAGGGGAGCTCGACCTCCAGCAGCACTTTCCCGGTCGTCGGCGTCGTGCTTCCAGCTACGGCCGCTGCAGACGATGACTGGCAGCAGCCGCCGATGTCTTCCGGCGCGGCTGTGCACAATTTCCTAATGAGCACCATGGACTGAATGCTCTGGAGGTTGCGTCCTCGAGTGCCTTGAGATTTTCCTGCTACTGCTTGACATACTTAGTTGGCCAATCAGTTCAGGAAATTATTTGGTCAATCAGTTAAGATAATTATTTTGTTGGGTATGTACGTATGTGCAAGAAGAGGAGCTGACCTTCTTGAGGCCGGGGATGACGGTGGATAGCTCAATGAATCGTCGGTAGCCCTGTGTGTTCGGTTTATTCGGTTTACATGGTTCGGTTTATACGGTTTTTCGGTATGTACGGTATTAATACTTCGGTAAATACGGTATGAAATTAAAATACGGTTCGGTTTCGGTATATACCAAATTATTTCGGTATGGTTTCGGTATATACCATAAAAACCAAAGTTGACGCGAATTTGAAAATGACGTAATAATAATTTGCAAATTTATGACTCAAAACACATTCTATTTTACACAAATAGTATATGACTATATATATAAGTATATATGCATGCATTGATTCATCTGTTGATGGTTATGGACGTGCTTAGCATTTTAAAAAGAGAAAAATGACAATGCTACAAGAAAAATGTTGGTGCTTAGTAGTGAATTTGACTCATGTACAAGAAAAATGACAACTTGTACGGTTGTTCATCTCAAGAAATATAAATTTATCTTTTACTTCGGTTTATTCGGTTAACCATTCGGTTTTTTGGTATATACCATAAAAACCAAAGTTCAAATCGGTATGAAAAGTTCATACCATACCGAAACCAGAAACCATAAAAACAAAAAAATCGGTTCGGTTCGGTTTATTTTCGGTATGGTTTTTCGGTTCGGTTTTAAAATGCACAGAGTGAATCGTCGGTTGATCTTCTCCCGGCGCTTCCGCTTCTGCTCCGCTGCAAGAGAGAGGGGCGGCAGGGGCAGAACTGAAGGACGGCGAGGAGGGAGCGGCGAGTCTGCGGGTAGACCAGACAGGGTCGGTAGCGAGAGTCTGAGTGCAGGACGGACGACTGGCGAGGGGCGGCGATGAGGGGAGGAGGCGGTAGGGCGCTGGGGAGGTTGGGGATGGAGCAAATCTGTGCGAATTCGAGGGGAGGGAGGTTGAGGACGATCCTAAAATTACAGATCACATCGGTCATCTGGGGGAGTAGCGCGACCATGGTTTGCCGCGGCAGAACATTGAATCACAGCCGTTCAATCGGCTGTCAAACCATCGGGTCATTATATACTGTTAGATTTGACTAAATGGATTAGACCTGAGGGTTCTGATTGTTCTGTGTACACTTGTTTGGGTGGTTGTAAAATAACTCTAGTTTGCTCTTTTAATAGTAGTAGAGAAAAACAAGTTCAACAAAAAAATATCTAACTCATCTCAAATAAACTCAAAAACAAACATAACACAAATAGCACTTATTACATAGTTCATCAGTCCACAACATCTAATTCAACACAATTTATTCGTCAAACATAACACAAAGTTCATCACACATGCATGAAACATAGGGATAAAGTCGTAAAACTAGAGATTTTGTTGCCCATTCCATGCCCACCACTCATTGAAGAGATCTCCATGGGTATTCGAATTTTGAATGTCGTGGTAAACTTCAAGAAAGCGTCGGAAGCAGTCTTCCCTTCTACATGGTTGTACAGACTTTTGCATCGATTCATAGAGAAAAATAATCTAGATCTTTCCTACAATTATGCTCAATGATCATATTATGCATTATCATGGCGACTATCATGATGTACCATATTTCTATAACAGAACGCAGTTTGCATCATCTAAAAAATACCACATGCCAACAACCTAGCTATCCAAAATTCGCATCCATGCATCATCAAGTAGAGCACAAATGGGGATTAAATTAGAAGTAGAAGAAACCTTGATCCATCCTTCCCTGTCCCAAGGTGGCTGCGCTAGGAGGATTATCGCGTGTGAAAGGATAGATATAGTTGACTAAAGAGGGGGGGGGGAATAGGCAACTAACAATTTTTAACGTTTCTTTACCAATTTAAACTTTGCATCAAAGTAGGTTGTCTAGATATGCAACGAGGTGAGCAACCTATATGATACAACAACAAAAAGTACACAAGCAAGCTAAGGATACAACACAAAAGCTTGCACAAGTAAAGGCACGATATAACCAAGAGTGGAGCCGGTGAAGACGATGATGTGTTACCGAAGTTCCTTCCTTTTGAGGGGAAGTACGTCTCCATTGGAGCGATGTGGAGGCACAATGCTCCCCAAGAAGCCATCAGGGCCACCGTATTCTCCTTACACCCTCACACAATGCGAGATGCCGTGATTCCACTATTGTTGCCCTTGGAGGCAGCGACCGGACCTTTACAAACAAGGTTGGGGCTCTCTCCACAACCGAATTGGAGGCTCCCAACGAAACCACGGAGCTTCACCATAATGGAATATGGCTCCGAGGTGACCTCAAACGTCTAGGGTGCTCAAACACCCAAGAGTAATAAGATCCGCAAGGGATGACGGGGGGAATCAAATTTCTCTTGGTGGGAAGTGTAGATCTGGGCCTTCTCAACCAATCCCTAGAAAATCAACAAGTTTGATTGCGTAGGGAGAGAGATCGGGCGAAAATGAGCTTTGAAGCAACAATGGAGCTTGGGGAAAAGAGGTAAGTCAACTTGGAGAAGAAGACCTCCTTTTATAAGGGGGGAAGAAAAACCAACCGTTATCCTCGCTCAGCCTCGCACAGGGCGGTACTACCGCAGGGGTAGGCGGTACTACTGTTGTGGCCAGCGGTACTACCGTTCCACCTCACACAATAGGTTCCAATACTATTAGGAGTCCACCTTGGTACAATAATAAGAACAACAACATAGCATGAATGGATCACGTCCACTTGCTTAATGCATTACTCCGTTCTTATGAACTTAATACTCTAGATGCATGCTAGATAGCGGTCGATGTGTGGAGTAATAGTAGTAGATGCAGAATCGTTTCGATCTACTTGACACGGACGTGATGCCTATATTCACGATCATTGACTTAGATATCTTCATAACTATGCGCTTTTCTATGAATTGCTCGGCAGTAATTTGTTCACCCACCGTGATACATGCTGTCTTGAGAGAAGCCACTAGTGAAACCTATGCCCCCCGAGTCTCTTTCCTATTATATTACATCTATTTTATTTACATCGCATCTCGTTTACTATTTTGCAATCTTTACTTTCCAATCTATACAACAAAAATACCAAAAATATTTACTTTACTATCTCTATTAGATCTCACTTTTGCGAGTGACTGTGAAGGGATTGACAACCCCTTTATCGCGTTGGTTGCAATGTTCTTGATTGTTTGTGCAGGTACTAGGTGACTTGTGCGTTGTCTCCTACTGGATTGATACCTTGGTTCTCAAAACTGAGGGAAATACTTATGCTACTTTGTTGCATCACCCTTTCCTCGTCAGGGGAAAACCAACGCATGCTCAAGAGGTAGCAATAAGGATTTCTGGCGCCGTTGCCGGGGAGATCTACGCCAAGTCAAGACATACCAAGTACCCACCATAAACTCTTCTCCCTCGCATTACATTATCTGCCATTCGCCTCTCGTTTTCCTATCCCCCACTTCTAAAACGATTTTCGAAAACCTTTGCCTTTTCTTCGCCCCTCTTCCGTTCTTCTCTTTTCGCTTGCTTCTTGTGCGTCCGTGTGTTAGTTCGTTTGTTTTGCCTTCATGGCTAGTCCTCCTATCATTGTTAATACTCCCGATAATGAAGTTCTCAATTTTAAACAAAGGGAGGGATAAAATCTAAAAGATGCTTGGTATAGAATTTGCACATAATACTATGCCTGAATCTAGCATAAGCAAGTGGTGATATTATGATGCATCTTCCGTGTTTAGGATTGGTTCGATTTTCCTATGATATCGTCTATCGTTGAATGCAAATAATATATGATATATATTGCACTTATCTAGATTTTGAATTCTTTTTATAAAGAAGTTTTCTCTATGTGCAATACCAGGAAAGCCTAATGAATGTTCAAGAGTTGCTTCATCAACATCCGAAGAGCAACAAAGGAATGTTGAGCATGGTTGATCACCTCAAACGCCTCTGCATTGACCACTATTTCCAGGATGAAATCGATAACATAATGGACTCGTCTGTGGATCTCCTCCATAGTGATGATCTACTTGACGCAACCCTTTCCTTAAGGCTGATGAGAGAAGTTGGATATTATGTTTCGGCAGGTCAGTAAAATACTGGTTTAGTGTGTTGGGTTAGACAAACACACGAGTTTGGAAACTTGAGTGCAATTTGGTCAACGATATGACTTTGTGTGATAATTTTGCTAATAATAAATTAGCCTTAGAGTAACCAAGTTTAATAATAAGAAATAATGGTCCCTTGTGTAGCATAGAAGCACCTCTCGCGAGACGTATTATTTTCGTTATGTATGACATGCACCTAAGACACCTTCTTGTCGCTGTATGGCAGACGATGTTCTTTAGAAGTTCACAAACGATAATGGTGATTTCAACCTTAGGCATAGCAAAGACATTAGAGGGTTGCTGAGCTTGCATGACATGTCACACCTCAACATGGAAGAAGCTTCACTCTACAAGGAAAAGGAATTCTCAAGCAAGCACATGAAATTTGCACTTAAGTATTTGGAGCCAAACCTTGCGAGATATGTGATGAAGTCACTAGACCATCCCTACCATGTGAGCCTGAGGCAATACAAGGCTAGGCATCATTTGAGTTACCTCCAGAACTTGCCTACTAGGCACACTGCAATTGAGAAGCTGGCACTTGCAGAATTTCAGATGAAGAAGTTGCAACATCAGAGTGAAATGCAAGAGGTTAAGAAGTAGGAATATAATAAAATACACTCCTTCCATTATTAGTTGTTGCAGACATTAACCCACCTGCATATTGATAAGAGAGAACTCACTTGGAATTAATAGATTAACATATTTTTTTGCTCATGTATTCCCACAATTAAAGATGTGGTGATTTTTTACTATGAAAACTTCATTTTCACACAGATGGTGGGTGGATTTGGGATTGTCTCAAGAAATTCCAGCTGCAAGGGACCAAGTTCTGAAATGGTACATGTGGTCCATGACTATCCTTGAGGGTTTCTCCTTCTCAAGATATCGGGTTGAGGCCACAAAGGTTATCTCAATGGTCTACATTGTGGATGACATCTTTGATCTTGTCGCCACACAAGAGGAGCTCTCTCGCTTTAATGAGGCGATCAAAATGTGAGCATTGATGTTCCCGTAATAACAACAACATTGCATTTTAGGAATGAAGTATAATTACTTTTGTTTGTGAATGAATGAAATCTTAGATATGTCTAATTGCACATTAAAAATTCTATAATTTTGACACATTATGTATACAGAGGTATTAGGATTGGTTTGACATAAACATTAGGCCTTTGCGAGAAATATCTTGATATACTAATAGTCTTATAATTATTCATATATATTCATACAAAAAGAGAAAAGCATTGCATATTCAGGAAAGTAGAATAAAAAATAAAAATAAAAATAAAAACAGGAAAAACCCAAAAGAAAATGATTTTGCCGCAAATCAAATGTCAGACTTTCTTAGCATTGCAAATCGAATGCCCAAGTTTGCAAATTATGTTACCACGAGAATGACAATTTCCTTTAGCAAGCATGGAAAATCCTATCATGTTCAATTTGTTTTTTGCAGAAATTGTCATGGTTGATGAGGAAGTTGTCATCCTCACGACAATACAATTTGCCATGCTTAAAAATCTAACGTTCCGAAATAAAAACTATGAAAGCGATAGAAACACAAGAAAAAAGCAAAACCATGAAGTACCTTCTCAAAACCAAAAACATATGTGCTAGTCTAAACTAATGACACATACACTTACAAATGGGGCCCACGGCGATCCATAGCCTCCGATACACCAAGAGGGTTAAAATCTAGAGAGTTTGGTATCTTAATTAATATACATTGTATTCCCAGCTTAACTCCGTATTCTTTACAGAATCCTACACATATTTGACAAAATCTATTTGTACGGATGACGTTGGTCATCATTAATGCATGCTGTCATGTATTTGTACAACAATCGTCGCCTGTTATATCATTTATTTTTACTCTTTGACTATCTAGAGCGGCTGTTAGTGTCAAATTAATTAAAAGGCTTATCTACAAATAAAAATACATTATTATTATTATTATTATTAATATTTATCATGGGAAGGCCTACCTTCATGGTTAACTTTATTCAACTCAAATAACACTTACATCATATGTTGAAGAAACAACAACTAAAAAAATCTGCTACAAAACTTGAGATAAAATCTTTTTTTTTGTGTGTGAGGGGGGGGGGTGAGTTCAACCACAAGGACGGAGGATGAACATGCCCGTTCACCATTTGGAGTGCATATTGACTGGGACATGATTTCATTGTTTGGGCCCCTGAGAAAAACAATATCTTCATCGTTAGGAGTGGGAGTGCATCTTCATACCCTTGAAGATCGCTAAGAGGAAGCGTTACAAGGAACGCGGATGATGGAGTCGTACTTGCGGCGATTCAAATCGCGGAAGATCCGATCTAGCGCCAAACGGATGGCGCCTCCGTTCAACACATGTACAGCCCGGGGACATCTCCTCCTTCTTGATCTAGCAAGGGGAGAGGAGAAGTTGAGGGAGAGCTCCCGCAGCACGACGGCGTGGTGGTGGAGCTTGCAGTTCTCCGACAGGGCTTCGCCAAACACTACGGAGGAGGAGGAGGAGGTGTTGGAGAGGGGGAGGGCTTCGCCACGCAAAGGGTGCGGCAGCCCTCCCACCCCCTCTATATATAGGGTGAAGGGAGAGGGGTCCGACCCCCCTAGATGCATCTAGAGGGGGCGGCGGCCAAGGGGGGGACTTGCCCCCCAAGTTTGGTGGGAGGCGCCCCCACTGAGGGAGTCCTGGACTAAGGAGTCCTCGGGCGTCCGGCCTGTTAGCTCGTGTTCTCTCTCTCGCATGCCTCACGAGGGGGCTGGGCAGGTGCCCTCGCGAGCATTTTCTCCCTTCTCTGCCTTCTCATGAGCCACCCTCGTTTGAGCCCAAAAGCTAGCGTGCCTCTCCTAGTTCGTGCCCCTCAGGTACCATGATACAAGGCGCCAGGTCAAGGCCAGGGCGAACGGTGATGATTGGGCGGTAGCGCAGAAACAAGGTTGTAGGACAGAACATATGGCAAAACAAAGGTGCACGGAATGCGAGGATTGAGAAGTGGAGGAGCAGCAGCAAGGCGAGGGAAGAAGGAGCAGCAGCGTGGTGAGGGTTGAGAAGTGAATAATTCATAGACACAAATTAAAATAAAACATAGGCATACCCCCCCCTAGATCGCCTATCACGCGTTCCATCAAGTCACCATTTGGAGTGCATATTGACTGGGACATGATTTCATTGTTTGGGCCCCTGAGAAAAACAATATCTTCATCGTTAGGAGTGCATATCGACTAGTAGCCGACGAAGTACCGGGCCCTTTGATCGCTTCATTTAGCACTAATCCCGATGGTTGTCGGGATGAGTGGAAGGTGATATGGTCTTGCCTTGCTCCACTTAAGGCTCTCTCTTTCGCTTGGCGTATAGCAACCACTTCATTTGCAACTTGTTGCAATAAACACATGAGGAATTTAGAAGTGCATGACACCTGCCTTGTTTGCCATATGGAGGATGGAGATACTTTCCATGTGTTTTGCACCTGCGCTAATGCGAAGAGGCTATGTCTGATAATGTCCTTAGAATGGGAGCTACATGCGTTTACAAGCATCCAATCTAGTCATGGCTAGTTCTTCCAGCTCGCATGCAAGATTGATGAGTCCATGCGTGTTCACCCGTTGATGCTTCCAGGAATGAGCTTGTCAATGAAAAGCCGGCCCCACCTATGGATGTTTCTATAAGATTATCAACTATGTAGCTTCTCTTCAGTCGTTGGAGCCTTGGAGGTGGATACAAATGGAGATCATCTAAAGGGAAAGATGGTGGACCAGACGGGCTTCCCATATACTGAGTCTACATGAAATAACAATAATGACGATGGCTAGCACATATTTGCTTCAAATCATAGTTCCATTAACTATTATGTGTTTATTTTGAGTGGTCAAAATATTAAGTAGCATTTTTTACTGGAGGACCGGTTTGAACCATTTAAGACTAGGAAGTAATTTACGAGTACTAGCTGCACTTGTGTAGAATTAAGAGAGGCTATATATTCAAGTTTGGTATCCAGTCACATAATACCGTTGCAAAAAATATGGTGACCAAGTACCAAATTAGTACTTGGTCAAGAATATCATGAAAACAAGGTTGCGCGAGTCCACGGGTTATTGATTTGGTAAGAAAAATAGGTGGGTTCAAGAATACTAGGCATATGGTTTAAATACTCAAAGGGAGATCATTAACAAACCTCTCTGTTGATGTCTTGGTATTTTTTCGCGAAATTTCACACGGAAGTAGATTGGGCTCTAAGGTTTCATATCCCAAAACCCCCAAAAAATTCAAATTTATCGGTACTTTTTTTGAACTTAATGTTCATACGGGAGTATGGAGCACCCAAGTGTTGCCAATTCTTTTCGGATAGTAAGCTCCTTCAATTTTGGTCCTCCTGGTGCCGTGGCGGCTGTGGGGGTGCTATAGGCCTTGCCTGTAAGGGTGTGTTGATGGTTGAGGTTCCTATTTTTTTCATTTCCATTCTATTTTTAAAATTTATTTTCCATATTCTAATTCATGAATATCTATTAAAAATTGTGAACATTGTTTAGTCCCTAGATAAATTTTAATTTGATGAACATTTTTAAAAATAATATTTTTAAATTTTGTGAATAATATTTGAAATCCATGAATATTTTTAAAATTTTAAATTATTTTCCAAAAATTCAAGTTTTTTAGTCTAAAAAATTTAAAAATATCTATTTTTGAAAAATCCATGAATATCTTTTGATTTAACAAACTTTTTCAAATAAAGAAAGACAACTAGCCTTTTATAAAATTGTAGGGGAGAAAGCCAGTGGAGCAGGGAGGCGAACTGAGTGAGCGAGAGGTTTGTGGGTTGGCTCATGTGGATGTTACAACAACAATTCAATTCCATGGTTTCGAAGTAGAATATGAGCTCCCAAGGGAATCACACACCGACCACCAGCCGACACCGAGGTCAAAATGTTTAAAGATACCACAACTCCACAACAAAGGGATAACTTCCTTTGGCCATGTTATTTTGAGAAGTCATGATTGCTTAGTTAGTATGCTTGAAGTATTATTATTTCTATGTCGATATTAAACTTTTATATTGAATCTTTCAGATCTGAACATTCATGCCACAATAAAGAAAAATTACATTGAGAAATATGTTAGGAAGCATACCACATCAGAAATTCTGTTTTTATCATTTACCTACTCGAGGACGAGCAGGAATTAAGCTTGGGGATGCTGATACGTCTCCAACATCTATAATTTTTGATTGCTACATGCTATTATATTATCTATTCTGGATGTTAATGGACTTATTTTTACACTTTTAGGCCTCCTTTGGTTTGGAGGAATTTCATAGGAATTCTAGAGGATAGGATTCTTATAGGATTTTTTCCTTTAGAGCCCTTTGGTTCATAGGAATAGAATCCTATTCCTACATAGGATTGATTCCTATCCTCCATATTTCATAGGAAAATAAAAAAGAGCCTAGACTCAATGGAAAAATTCTGGATGATGTGGTATTATGTGACGATATCTAGATTATGAAACCTCCATAGTGAATAGGAGACGGGGGCACAACAGCAAGCAGCCGGAAGCAAGAGTTCCGAACCTAAGAGGTACGGCTGAACTTATTCTTTTGTAACTGCAGAAATATGTTCAGATTTATCTATCTGGCTCTCTCTTTGTCCTGCTTAGCATCTGATTTTTTTAGTAATACACTAGAAAATGAGTGTAAATAGTTTGTGCATAAATTCTAATACAAACGGATATGATAGACGAAATTAACACTCTTGCTTGCGGCTGCTTGCTGTTGTGTTTGCGCACCTGATTGGTACTACACAGTTTCACGACAAGGTTAAGCTTATGTGATTGCTTCCTTGCTTCCTGCTGCGCTAGGTTTGAAAGATCTGCATCTTTATTATCTATAAAACTGTTTATATTTCAGTCTAAAGAGTACATGTGAACTGAAAAAAGAGTAGTTTAATTCATGTTAATGCTGCAACTTATGGTCTTGTACATCAGTATAGTATAGCATTATGTAATAAGCATCCATTTGATTCATGTATTCGATTGCCTTATATAAATACAGAATGGAGGGGGATTTGATCCATATCAAAATGCATCATGGGGGTACATTTTCAATGGAAGGACCACTTACTTATGATGGTGGCGAAGTGTATATTTTTCGAGACTATGACAGTGAGCGTACATCGTATTTTCGTCTAGTTTGCATGGCTAAAGACGTAGGTTTCAAGGATGGTGATGAGTTATATTATACAGTCCCTGGCTGTAGCCTTGACGAAGGAATTGATTTAATTCATGATGACAATTCTGTCGTTAACATGTTGAACTTTGCAAAGAAACACAACTTTGCAGACATCTATCTTAAACATAAAACCATGAAAATATGTCTGCTGATCCAAGATCTGGTTTGCGCACTAATGAGAAACTTCTAGCAGAGGTACTTTACATAAAAACAAGTTACTTTTATCCATGCATTATTTTTCTTTGCTGCTGATGTGTGACTTTCTGGTTGCTTGTTGCTTGGCTGTGTGTGATTGCTTATACATATGTGTGGCATTTAATCTATTGTACCTTATTTCTTATAGCTGATTGTGTGGCACTCTTATATAATTTTGTTCACAGACATGGCACGTCCACCAACAAACCGGGAAAACATAATCTTATGGCACACAATGAGGCAACGAAGAGTGAAAATACTCATACTTTTATATCTGTTGTTGCAAATCTTCATGATGTTACTTAGGAGGAGTCGATATAGGATGCGTCGAATTAGGAAACCTTCTTGGTATGACCCAATTACTCGAGCACAAACCCTGAACAACAAGATACGAGTAAGCGATACAGAATGCATTTTCCAACTACAGATGGATAGGCGTTGTTTCAGAGTGTTATGTTCTTTGGTAAGAAAAATAGGTGGGTTGAAGGATACTAGGCATATGAGCGTGGAAGAATCGGTTGCCATGTTTCTTCACATACTTGCACATGATGAGAAAAATCGAGCAATCCATCATGATTTCCAGCGTTCACCTGAAGTAGTAAGTCGGAAATTCCATGAAGTACTAGGCGCAGTTTTAAAACTCTGGAAAGTGTTGCTTAAGAAGCCTCGACCAATTCCAGCCAATTGCGCTGATGGAAGGTGGAAGTGCTTTAAGGTATCAGTTTAATATTTGAACATAAAAAACAATTTTAGGTCTAGTTTTGTTCATGGTCTAACACATATTGTTGTTCCTATAGAATTGTTTAGGTGCCTTAGATGGGACATATATAGAAGTTCATGTGCCCAAAACTGACAAACCAAGATTTCGTTCAAGAAAGAATGAAGTTGCAACAAATGTTCTTGGCGTATGTGCGCCAGACATGCAATTCATTTATGTATATCCGGGTTGGGAAGGATCTGCGGCTGATGGGAGGGTGCTTCGAGATGCTTTATCAAGATCAAATGGCCTTAAGGTTCCTCGGGGTAAGAGAGAATACAAAAGGGTCCATGTTAGTTAGATGCACATATTGTATACATAGTTGACAAACCCATACATATGTTTCTATTGCGTAGGGTGCTATTATCTAGTTGATGCTGGCTACAAGAACTGTGAAGGGTTTCTTGCTCCATACAGAGGGCAACGGTATCATCTAAATGATTGGAAAACCCCCCCAACAAAAAACAGGAATTGTTTAACATGCTGCATTCATCAGCAAGAAATGTGATTGAAAGGACTTTTGGATTGCTCAAGATGCGATGGGCTATCATTAGAAATCCCTCTTATTATCCTTTTGATACACAAGTTGATATAATTCTGGCATGCTGCTATCTTCACAATCTGATACGACAACAAATGCGGGTTGATCCCTGTGAACAATATCTAGATGAATACATGCTACGTCTTCAACAACAGCAAGTAAATGAGGATGTCATTCTATGCAGCGAAACATCATCCGAGTGGACTGATTAAAGAGACAAGTTAGCTGATGAAATGTGGAAAGCTTGGATAGCCAAAAGACAAGATCGTTGATACACACTATTACATTTTTAGTTGTAGGACATTAGATGTTTGTTCGGCAAAATATGAGTGTCGAAACATTCTACATTGATATTTGTTTTCTCCCATATGTCATAGTAGCTTATGTGTCATTTCATTCACTTTCTTGTAATGTTAGGAGAGATTGATTAATGTATGAACATCATATTTCCTACATGAGCATTTATATTCTGCATTGTTTGTACACACACATTTCATTGTCATATTGAAATTATCAGAAAACCAAGTCAAAGGAGGGCAAATTGACATCAAAAAAGAGAGACAAGAGAACATGGACAGCGGAGGAGGAGAGGTTACTTATTGACATTCTACATAACATGAATGATTCTTCTTGGAAAGTAGATACTGGGCACAAGTCTGGATATCTGACCTACATTGAGAAGGAAATGGCTAAAGTGCTGCCACATGCTGATCTTAAAGCAGATCCACATATCAGGTCTAAAGTTAAGATTTTGAAGAAGCAACTTCCGTATGTTCTGGAAATTATGCAAAATGGTAGTGGGTTTGGATGGGATGATGAGAAGAATATGGTAACTGGAGATAGGGAGACATATATGGGCTGGTCAAAGGTACAATATGTAAATAAATTGTCTCTCTGTTTCATGTTATTTTCAACTGCAATTTAGTTTCTAATGGAAATTCATGCTCTTTTTTAGTCTCGTGAGGGAGCAGGTCCTCTGTACATGAAGCCTATGGTTAACTTTGACAAGCTATGTGAGGTATATGCTACTGATTTAGCTAAAGGAGGGAGTGCTAAAGGTCCGGGTGAAGAAGAAATTGTAGAAGATGGATCAACAGTAGATGCACAACCTACTAGCAAACCAGCCAAGGAGAATATTCCTGAATTAAATGAGGATACAAGCCCATCCGGTGGTTCTAGGCATGGTCGTAAGAGAACATACCCTGATGATGATGCACTTGAGTCAGGTCTTGCAAGTGTGTCGAATACAATTGCAAAGTTTTTGGAAGCTGAGCAGGAGAATGCTAAAACCATGAATGGTTTACAGAGGGCATTTATGCATGAATCGCAAGTTCATGAGCAAACATCGGCCAATAGAACCAAGTTACTTGATATTCTCCAGAATCTTAAGGGTCTCACAACCGAAGAGGTTGTAATGGCTATCCGTGTCATTGGTGGTGATGCTGGAAAGGCAAAACTTTTCATCAATTTGCGTGATGATTACAAAGTGGTGTTTGTTCGTCAGGAGCTCGACGCGGCCAAAAAATAATTGAATATTTAGATTTACAATTCTGGATTTTTAGTTTCATTTTTTAGCTCAGGAAACAGATAACGCTCCATAGAGTGTCATTTTGTCGATTTTTAGTTCTCATCTTGTCCGCGTACCCGCATGAACCACTTGTGACCTTGCGAGATATTAACGACACACAAAGTTAATGCTCGTTTATGGGCATGGCAGAAGATAAAAACACATTTTATTCTTGTGTCAAAAGGCAAAAGAGGTATGGGGCAAACTAGGATTGCATGAGGTGATCAATAAAGCTTGTGCTATTGATCGTGTGGGAGAGGCGGTTTTGGAGTTCTTACTGTTAATGCCCGAACAAGACTTACCAATAATGGGTTCTCAAAAAGAAAGTGAACTAATCGCGGTTACAACTTGGTATTTATGGTAGGATAGACGAAAACTGGTTCAAGAAGGAAAGGTTCAAGACGCACTCCAAACTTCCATGGGTGCCCGGGCTATAACGGCTAACTATATTAATGCACACTCCCCAAAGGCAACTAGTAAAACAGGGGGTTGGAGCAGACCGCCTATGGGTTTTGTTAAACTTAATGTTGACGCCTCTTTTGACCATGATTTACTTAGGGGCACAGCTGGGGCTAGTCTCAGAGATGATAATGGAAGATTCATCGTTGGTGGAAACTGGAGGATGGATTGGTGTGTCGATGTATTAACAGCAGAAGCGTTGGCTCTAAGGTTTGGCCTATTCCTAGCACAAAAAGCGGGTGCAATCGTCTTGTTGTTAACTCTGACAATATGGAGGTGATTGAAATAATGAAGAATGGAGGACATTCCGCGGGACCGGCGGCAACAGTGTTTGATGACTGCTATTTTATAGCTTGTGATTTTCCTTTTATTAGGTTTGAACATTGTAATAGACAAGCAAATAAGGTGGCTCACGAACTTGCTAGGCTAGCTAAATTTTCAGTCATGAAGGACTGGTTTGAGGAGCCTATGAGGGACATTGTACGTTTACTGATTGGCGATGTAACAATTATCTCTAATCAATAAAGTTAATGTTTATTTTAAAAATCGGTGGGTTTTCCAACCGAAGTCTGAGCTGGGTGCTGGACCCCTCGCCCTAAACTCGTCCAGAATCCCATCCAGATTCGATAGGGCTCCGGTAAATCGGAGATCGTCAGAGATTCCTCCATCGAAACGTGACAAAATTTTACATGGTTGTTGTAGACGCAATTCTGCACAATTCCACTAATGCAATCGTCAAAGCGACACTCGAGGAGGCGGTGGCGGCGGATACAATTTCGCTGCCCAAAAAAAAGCACGGTCGCCCGAGGGCAATGTTGACGTTGAGTCCCCGAGCTCCATGGATAATTCCTCCATGATCTTGATAGAGATCGGAGTTGATGTTGATGAAGGCCCTCGTCCGAACATGATGATCTGAGGTGGAGCGTAGTCCTCGATTGAGCCAAGGTGACTAGTCGAGCCGATGACGAAGATGCCAACGTCATAGTTGATCTGGAGGTGAACCATTGATACTTCGCCGATCTCACAGTGGAACTCTCAATGAAAGCACCATTGTCGGTGTCAAAAACTAGCAAACCTTGGGGTAGGGGGTCCCGAGCTACGGATCTTGGATCGATGGGTAACAGGAGACGAAGGAGAAGGTGTTTACCCAGGTTTGGGCCCTCTTGATGGAGGTAAAACCCTATGTCCTGCTCTTGTTTATATTGATGATGATGTATCAAGTACAGAGTTGATCTATCTCGAACGTATGTTGTGTATGGTTCTAATGATCTAGCATATATCTATTGACTAGCCTGGCCTCGGCTTATATAATATACCGGAGGCCTAGAATAACAAGAGTCCTAGTCGGCAACGTCGATGGAAAGGAGTCCTTGTCTTGATCACCAAGTCTTGTGGAATCTTCCTCGTATATGTCATCGGCTGTCCAAAGAAGCCCATTAGTGAACCGCCATGAGGTTCCTCGGCCCGACCCACTATCAGGAGAATTTTTTTCCTGTCATGCTTATGACACTTCTATGATGATAATTGTGAAAAAAACCCGCTATCATCATAGATGTGATGGGCTCCTACTTCTATGACAAAAGATCATGACAGAAAATGGGCTTTTCGTCCTGGGTGGGCCAGAGACGCAGCCGCATGACATTCTTTGTGCAGCCCATGACGAAAAAACCGTGGTAAAAGTGAGGGCGAGGAAAATATCGGGGAGTTCCCGATTATGGTGGGTGGTCGGGGCCGAGCAATGCGGGTTCCTCTTGTACACGTACGCGCGTGGATGTGAGGCATTGGGCTCTAACTGAACCCGAGCGAGGCATTTGCCTACTGAAACCGAGCGATTGCACTGCAGGCTACGCGTTACTGAACCCGAGCGATCAAGCAATTCCTTCGCTACTGCTAACTAAAGCCGATCGAACCTGCTGCCTCATGATGAACAGTGAGCATTGTTGGGGGGTTGGATAAACAGTTCCTGGTAGGGGCTGGATGAATAGGACCCCGTGGTAGTAGAGGCTGTTGGCGCTGGATGAATAGGACCCTGATCGACCGAGACGGTTGGGGGTGGTTGAACAGGACCCCGTGGAGGGCTGGATAAACATGACCCTGTGGAGGGATGCTTGAACAGTAGCCTGTGGAGGGCTTGATGAACTGTAGCCCGTGGAGGGGTGGTTGAATAGGACCCCATGGAGAGGGCTGGTTGAACCATAGCCGGTGGAGGCTGGATGAACAGTAGCTGGTGGAGGCAGGAGGGAGACGCCGTGGATGAACAGTCGCAGGTGGAGGCTTGAGGACGTCGACGGTGGATGAACAATAGCCCGTGGAGGCAGTCGACGGTGGAGATGAACAGTAGCCCGTGGAGTCCCGTTTTGCTGTACGCCACACCACTCCCTATGAATAGGACCCCCATTTCGACCGTAGCGCTCCAACACAAGTCCGTTTCCCTCATTTTGTGGTACGCCACACCCCTCCTGATCAACAGCACTGTCGTGTCAAAACAGGTGGATCTCGGGTTGGGGGTCCTGAACTTTGTGTCTAACTTTGATGGTAACAGGAGACAGGGGACACAATGTTTTACCCAGGTTCAGCCCCAAGGCAATGTGCATCAGTCACTGGAAGGTCGCTCCTGCGTTGCGCAGTCCGAACGGCATGCAAGTGTAGCAGTACACCCCGCACGGGGTCAGGAAAGTTGTTTTCTCCTCATCTTCCACCGCCATCTTGATCTGGTGGTAGCCTGAGAACACATCCAGGAAACATAGTAGATCACACTCGGCGGTGGAGTCAACAATCTGGTCGATGCGCGGTAGCGGGAACAGGTCTTGAGGGCAAGCCTTGTTGAGGTTGGTGAAATCAACACACATGCGCTCCTTCCCTCCTTTCTTTGGCACGACGAGCGGATTCGCCAGCCACTCTGGGTACCGGACTTCGCGAATGACACCCGCTGCCTCCAGCTTGCGGGTTTACTGAACAATGAAGGATTGCTTCTCCGTGGATTGCCACATTGCCCTCTGCTTCACAGGGCGCACATTGGGGCATACCCTCAGATGATGCTCGATCACTCTTCTCGGGACCCCAGCCAGCTGCTTGGGTACCCAAGCGAATACTTCCCTGTTCACCCGCAAGAAGTCCACCAACTCCTTTTCTTGATCTGGGCGAGGTCGGCGCCTATGGTAAAGGTGGCGCCAGAGGGCCCATCCTTGTCGACCGGTATCTGCTTCGTCTTGGCTTGACCCTGAGTGAACAGTTGCTTCTTCTTGGTCGGCGCAGCCCCCTTGGTTCTAGACACTGTCTTGTCAGTCGGGCAAGCTGTCGTCGTGGCCCTGAAGGCGAGCTTGAGGGCCGTCACGGCTTCCTTGGTGTCTCCGAGCATGGTGAGGACATCCTTGCTTCCTGGCATCTTCATGAGGTTGTAGGCAGGATGAGTGGCTGCCGTGAACTGGGCCAGCATCGGGTACCCAAGGATGGCATTGTACGGCAAGTCGATG
Organism: Triticum aestivum; assembly: GCF_018294505.1. Lineage (NCBI taxonomy): Eukaryota > Viridiplantae > Streptophyta > Magnoliopsida > Poales > Poaceae > Triticum > Triticum aestivum. Next base: position 260,457,995 of record NC_057812.1, on the reverse strand, counting down.
CGGGTGATGTCGAAGTCGATCAGCTCAGTGCGGTAGTTGTCGCGTGTGCCAAAAGTCACGGGGAGGCGGATCTGCCCCAGGGGGTCGGAGGAGCCGCCACCGACCCTGAAAAAAGGCTTGCTGGGGCGGAGCCGCTCAAGTGGTACGTGAAGGAGGTTGAAAGCCTCCATGGAGAGCATGTTGAGGCCGGCACCACCGTTGATGAGGGTCTTGGTAGCGGCTACGCCACAAATGGTGGGTGTGCAAAGCATCGGAAGCACGCCCGAGCCAACGGTGGCGATTGGGTGATCCCCCGAGTTGAAGATCAGGTCGGCCTTGGGCGCCGCCCAACCCGGGGGAGCCCCTTGCCGTGTGGAGACGGCGCTGATCTGGTGAAAGAACGGCTTGGCGTCACAATCCGAGGGCGGTGCCTACGAGCCACCGAGGAGAGCCGCGACGACAGGGGGCGCCGATCCTCCGAAGCTTGTGATGAAGAGGTCACGCAGCTCCTCCCAGGAGGCCACGGAAGATTCCGGCAGACGGAGGAGCCAGGCGCGCGGCATGCCAGCCAGGGCCATTGGGAGCCAGTTGGCCATGACTTAACCATCGCCCCGGCCTCCAAGACGGCCTCCTCATATGCCAGCAGGAAGGTTGCCGGATCCGCCACACCATCATAACAGGGCGACATCTCCGGCTTGAACTTGTGCGGCCACTGCACCC